>NC_060271.1:138181136-138227720 GCF_021613505.1 Equus quagga
TGGCAGGTTAGGGCCGTGGTTAGCAGGTTCGGGTGGCAGGTTAGGGCGGTGGGCTAGAGGAGGAGGTCAGGAGGGTAGGTGTAGGAGAGCAGTTGTGGAGCAGCTGCCAGCTGAGTCCGGTCCATCAGCAGGTAGATGACACTGTAGATAGTGCAGTAGACCTTGGGCTTCGGGCCCCAGCTCAGCCGTTCCAGACGCTTCCGAGCCAGGTTTCCACTCTCTTCCACAGGCCTGAGGTCCGTGACCCCTAAGGTAGGTTCGCCTCTGTGCTGTGGTTGACTTTTGCTAATGACGTAAAATGTTCCGCTCTAACTGAGAGTGTTCGTTTGGTCAGTTCTGACGCACGGGTACACCGTGAGACGTCCTCACAGCCACCGTAATAAAGACGTCCCCCCCAGGGAGGCAGCCCGTGAGACCCGAGATGACGCTTCACACGCGCTTGCCGTGGCCTTTTCTCTCATCTTTCCTCGTTTTTGACGTAGCTGCTGTGGGCACGTACAATGCTCACTCATGATGTTGTATTTCTTCTCTCAGATTGTGAAATGTTACCGTGGCGTCTGTGTCCACCACCTCACATTTGTTCTCAAGCTGACTTCCGTGATACAGTCGCACGTTTCTCCATTCTCGGTGCTTTGCTTATCACTCTGACCCATTCAGAGAAAGCAGAAAGGTGTCTTAGTTACTTAGTGTGTCTGCAATGGGGAAAGTCTATGGTTTTAGACTTTTCTTTTCTTAAGTTTGAAAAAAATCAGAAATCAGAAATCTCATCTCAGGCAGTTTCCAATAATTCAGATTCTTATGTCAAGAAAGATCATGTTGAGGTGTAATCTTTACAATCAGCTATATTTTAAGAGTCTTGCTGGTTGGGAGTCTGGAGAAAGGTTTGTGGAATTCTGGGGCTCACAAAGAACCTGAGGAGAGCGGCCAGGACAGTGACGGACGTCCTTGAGGCGGCATCTCTGATCGTGGAGCAGATTGAGTCAGTGCTTGCCCTGTGGACTGTGGGCGAGTTAGACCATTGCCTCTCTAGAGGGTGTGTTTTTTCCTACAGCAAACAGAAGACATGGTTGACACATAGCATTGGGTAAGTTTGAAGTGTCAATTTTTTTGTTTTACCAAGTTGTGTTTTGTTTTAGGGAAAAGGGTTTGGACCATTTCAGGGGCGAGATTAGCTGTTCATCATACCATTGCTTAATGCACCACGTGTCACTTGAGCGGTCACTGATTGGTAGCCGTCCGGCTCTGAGGTCACAGGTGGGACTAGGCCTTTGGAGAACGTGTGTCCAATAGGGGAGGTTGGTGTTTTCACCGTCAGTGGACTGCTAGACAGACTACTCCTCCGAAGAGAGACACTTCGTTTGGGAGGACATGGGAGAAAGGGATTTTTCTATTCAGGGCAATCTGAGAGGTGTTTACGAACAGGACCGTGGCTGTTTAATTTGGACTTTGAAGGATGAGTTAATTTTGATTCGTCACGTGTGCCAGAACCGCCTACTAGCTGTGGGGGTTATATAATCAGAATCAGACACATTGGGAAGCCACGGATGCATGTGGGGAATGTCGCTGGCTGTGGGGTGTTCTGGAAGGATCTCTGAGATTAGGAGGAGGGCCTTGAAATTCAGGCGGAGGAGCTGAAGCTGTGCAGGAGGAAGCCCTTGAATGCTGTGAGGAGAGAAATGGCGGGCTAGCTTCAGATCGGGGAGTTCATTTGCAGATAGCAAGGTGCATCGCTGTGTGTGGGCGGCAGTGTCAGCCGCAGAAGGGGTGATTGTGAGGCAGCTCAAGACGTGATACTGTTAGAGCCTAGAAGCTGTGTGCGCACACGCGTGTGTACAGGGAAGGGACTGAGGAAGAAAGAAGGGTCTGCTCGCCTGGAGAGTTAGAGAGAAAAGCGTTTTATAAAAGGGCATCTGATCAAAAATAAAGTAATGGGTGAACACATGGATAAACAGACACATGGTGTTAACTTTGAACGTTGATATTGCTGCCAAGCTGGTAGTCTAGGATTTTTTTTCACTTTAAACAAGAGAAATATATTGCTTGTAACTAAATATTTGTTGTTCAGTTTTATAGTCTTATTTTTTGTTTCAACCATACATACTTTAGGATGTATCTCTAACAGATAAGAACACCTTCAAAAAATAACCACAATACTGCATCTAAAAAATTAACATCTTAACATTATCATCTGATATCCCATCAGTGTTTCACCTTCCCCGATTCTCAAGTGTGTGTGTGTGTGTGTGTGTGTGTAGGTGTGCACACATATGTATATGTGGGGGGGCTATAAATAGTTGGTTTTTTTGAGTCAGGATTCAAAGACCATCTACACACGGCATTTAGTTGGCTTGTTATTTAGGACTTTTAAATCTGCTGTTCTCCATGTTTTATTATCTTTATTAACAAAGATCACAGGTTGCGCGTCTTGTAGGATTTTCCATGCTCTGGATTTGAGTGACTTCTTCTCTGCCCGTGTGTCCTGTGGCTGGTCGTGACCTCTGGAGGAGGGTCAGCTCTGGCGTCTCTCCTGGCCAGTCGGCTGCATAGGTGGCGTCCTGCGCTCCATTGCCTGTGTCGGGACACACGTGGCCTCTGGTCGTCCTTTTTTTGTGATGTTCAGACTGAGGGATCTTTGGTTTCCAACGTTGTCAGCCTGACTCGCTCCCTGAGACTTCCCACCAGCTGTCAAAGTGCTTCTGCGTGCCTGCTGGTCCCCACTGACCCGTTCGTCCAGTTCTAATTCTGTAACTCCCTCTGCAAAGACTCTGCTAAAATAAGAATTTTCCCACATCAACAGTTTGGCGACCTGATTCTCAGCCTTTCACCCATTGAGTAAATAGGTGAGTGTATTCCAGCAAGTTTATTTCCAGTGGGAATTTACAGAGATTCAAGGGTGTCTTTCCCGTTTGTGTGTAGAACCCATTGTTTCCTGGTAATATGGTTACCAGTCGGAAAAGCCGCTGAGCCTGGTTGAATCAGATTGCCCCGGGCTAGAAGCATTTGAGCGATCCACAGGCAGGCGTCTGCTCTGAGAACAAAGGGGCCTTGAATAGGGGCAGACAGCGTGGAATCTGCGCCTGTCAGATTTCCCGCTGGCCAGCTGGGTATTAACCTGTTGTTCGGGGACAAGAATTCACGCCACGCACCCTTCCCTTCCCTGCCCTTCCCTGCCGTCGCCTCAGCTGCTGTGAGGCCTCGGGGAACTCTCGCATGGCCGTGTTTTTGGACATGAAATCTGGCATGGCACGAGCGTTTCAAGGGAAGTGGCTATATTAAGATCACATTAGTCTTCCCACCAGTACATGCATCTGAGCCAAGTTAAAGCTGGGAACGCTGAGCGCCACTCTGACTGTTCTCAGATCACGCTGGGTGAGGGGCCCACGGAAGAAGTCTTAGGGACGCAGCCAGCGGAGGACGGAGGCCCGGCCTGGGGGACGAGGCCCACGTCCCCTCCTCAGCTGCCCCTGTTGGGCTGTGTGGTTTCAGGTCAATCTGCTCACTTCTCTGAACCTTTCCACTGAGTGTGAGATGAAGGAGCGCCACGCCGTGTGAGCGGGAGGTGGCCTGTCTCTTTGAGAGGGTGACCCCCGCTTCCTTGTAGAGGGATCCTTCCAGACAGAGGGTATGCCCCCCGCCTGCACATTGCCTCCACGCTCTGATCCCTCTGTCACTAGTCAGTTCCTTGCTCTGCTCATCTAATTTCCTGTAGTCTTCACAGCGATCCTGTGAGACAGGTGACATTATCACTGTATCACTGTAGATGAGCGAACAGAGGCTCAGAGAGGTCAAGGCATTTGTCCAGGGTCACACAGCCAGGGAAGTGCCGAGGAAGGATTTGAACCCCGACCTGTCTGCTGCTTCCTCAGGGCAACATTCCCCCAACCTGCTGCCGAGCTAGAAAACTGACAGACTTACTCAGAGCAGTTGGAAAAGGGCTCCTCTCTGCCTGGAGGACACATGTCTGTGTGTCTCCACATACATAGGTTCTTTCTGTTTCTGTGGATGAGTCCTGAGACGGCAGGCTTTCAGCCACGGGAGTTGGTTCTGCAGAGAGGCGGCAGTTGGAATGGGTATGAGGCTCGCCGTGGCCTGCTCAGGTCTGAGTGCAGCGCCCCAGTGTCTGCTCTCCCGCAGGCCTCCGCGCCCGGGCAGGTCCTGTCTCCTCACCCCCCGCTGTTTATACCTCAGCCTGTTTGGCTTCCACAGGCTGGAGCTGGCAGCCAGCCTCAGCCCGGGACTGGTAGACCCACCAGCGAGTCCTGTGATGTCACAGAAGGCGCCCACCATCCACCACGGCGTGTTCTTCCCCTCAGACGGTGCACTCACTGATCTGCACCTGTGTCCTGTTTCCATAACAGGAAGACGGCTTGCACAAGGTTCAGCAGAAGCGAGAGCTCCTTTGTCCAGGCCTGGGATGGTGCCGGCATGGTCCTGGGGGGAGCGTTCTTCCGTCCATTCGGTGTTTTCTTGGCTGTTTCTGATGAGAACGATGTCAGTCTGCTCATGTTTTCACTGACACGCGTAGTTGGAAAGCATGCATGTCATGTCTTTCGTGCAGAGGTCTTGTCTGCCTCGTGTTGGCTTAGAAAAACTCTAATGACACTGCTGTCCTTGGTGTAACCCTGCGCTGGGGGCTTTCTGAGACAGAATAAAATGGCCTTGGGAAAAATCTATAGTCACAATTCTGGCCACTTTTTTGTCTGGGAAGCAGAAAAGATACTGATTTCATTTATTTTATTTTTATTTTTTTGAGGAACATTAGCCCTGACCTAAAATCCACCACCAATCCTCTTTTTGCTTGAGGAAGACTGGCCCTCAGCTAACATCTGTACCCATCTTCCTCCAGTCTACATGTGGGATGCCTCCACAGCGTGATGAGCAGTGTGTAGGTTCATGCCCAGATCCGAGCCGATGAACCCTGGGCGGCCGCAGCGGAGTGCACAAACTGAACCACTACGCACCAGGCCAGCCTCCTGATTTCATTTTTTAAACACCCATAGAAAAGATTGGGATATCTTCCCAGGGGAGACACTATGCATGAACTAATAGCTTTATATTGTTCCTTTGTAAGGCAGAAGGAGGGCTTTGTGTTAATTCATTGCGTTTGCATGTGGCCTGAAAAACAATACTCCTGAAACATAAAGCCTAGAAATAGGCTGATCTCCTAGGGTAGACCAGGTGAGACACAGCCCCGGGCCAGCCCCTGGGGGCTCCCTCACTGCACCCTGGGCCAGACTCTGGGCTGAGGCCAGATGTGGCTGTCGTCTGGTTTTGTCTACACTGTGACCTGTGCGTTTTACATTTTTAAATATTCCCCCAAAAATCAGAAGAAGAGTAATATTTCCTGACATTGTAAGTTTTTGAATTTCACACTTTGTGCCATGAACAGAGTTTCCTGGAGCGGCGTGCCTGTGGTTCCAGTACCGTCTGTAGATGCTTGGCCACAATGACAGACGAGCAGAAGCCGTAGACACCACAGTGACCGTGTAGGTCGGAGCCGGAAGTCTTCCCGCCTGGCCTTGTGGGGAACAGGCTGGCTGCACCTGCTCTAGGAGGGGCACTGTTTGCTGGTACTGGGGAGGCGGGGAAGGTTCTGGAAGGTGTAGCAGACGGTCCCACTCTGGAGGACGCAGGTGCCTTCTCTCCTCTCACAGCAGCTGCTCAGCACCAGTGGCAGGGTGGAGTGCCGATGGGGTGGGCCTTCCTATAGGGGGCTGCCGTGGGGGTCCCTGGAGGGAGGAACGTGCTCTGGACTGGGGCCTGGGGGCCCGGTGAACGAGGCACAGAGATCTCAGTACGCGCCTGAATAGCGAGCGCAGACACAGGGCTGACCAGTGGGTCATTCCAACGTGAACAGTGTCCCCGATGCTCCAGGGAAGTTTGGGAAGGGAGAAACCCATCTTCTTGAACGTTTTCCATCTGAGGGCTGTTTCTGAAGCCCCCAACTCCAGAATTACCCTGGCTGTCAGGAATGGGTGACGTTTCTGGGTGGCGGACAGGTTCGCTCTTCCTCAGGACCTCCTGAGCCCCCTGGGGAGCCCGTGCCCCTCTCTGCGTGTTTGAGCTCAGGTCTCAACGCTCCAAGCTCCTTGCTTCTCTTTCTAAGCTATGTGACAGCTGTGATAAAGAATGCGTTCGGAGACTGCTGAGAGCAGCAGCTTATCCGACTGAGGGCAGGGCACCAGGAGATGTCCCTGCGTGGCAACGCCTGCAGCCAGCAGGGTGGGGCTGCCTGGAGCCAGCAGGGTGGATCCGGTTCAGGGAGAGGTCCCTGCTGCAGGACTGGGCCCTGTATGTCACTGAGAGTATTTAAATATCAGTATTTAAATACCACCACTTCCCTTTTATACTTGCTCATAAAAAAAAACCCAAGACCTAAAACCAAAATAAAAACATTTATGTATCTTCTTCCTTTGAATGTGTCAACACCTCGATTTATTTCCAAAACTCAATTTCCTTTTGAAGCAAAGTTTTCTGTCCTGTGCTTTGTATCATTCTGTCAGTTGTTTTTAAGGTGTGTATTGGAGGAAAAAAATGGTGCTTTTTTTGCCCTCCTCTTTATTTATATCCATTGCTCACTATTTTCATTGACCTGAATTTTAAAGGCCTTATCAGAAGATAAATTTGAAGAGTTGACTTACTTCAGCAATTCAGCATCCCGCCTTTGGGCGGTGAGTTAGATGGAGCCGGTTGAGCGTCCAGCAGAACTTCGGACGAGGCAGCCACGGGGAGGGCCATGGAGCTGAGTCTCCCCAACCTGTAACACCCCCTTTCTCAAGCCCTGTGCTCAGAGAAACGGTTACAAGCTGAAGCCCCTTGGGAAGGGCCTCAGAGCCGAGTTTCAGTTCTTGATCCTGCACAAGTGGGAGCTGGTGGTGCAGGAGGCTCAGCAGCTTCCAGCCGGCGCCTGCACGAGGCCCTTCCTGAGTTGTTCTGGGCGACAGTCCTTCCATTCAGCCTAATTGATGGAGACCCCACTATGCGCAGACCCCATGCCTGTGAGCCCAGAGAGGGCCCAGGTGTCATGGTGCTTAAATTCCAGAGGGAGAGACGACAAAAAATACAACATTTGGCAAATTGTCTCCCAGGCGCCCTTGTGTCTCTTGAGTCCCTTTGGCCTCTGGAGTCTGGGATTCTGGATGAAAGTGGCCGCAGCGGAGAGCTCCGAGCTGTGCCATTGGAAACAGGCTCTCCTGTGATCCAGAACTGCCTCATTTTAGCCTTGGTTCACACGGGCCCAGGTTTCACTCCTCACTCCTCCCTTGATCATGTAGGGACCCTGTCAGTGCCCTGACTCCTCAGAGGGTCCATGAGAGAAGTCAACTAGGTGATGCTCAGCAAAGGGCTCATTGCCGCCTCTCCTCCTCTCTCCCTGGGATGACCAGCAGAGCCAAGGTGGGAGCACAGTTCCCACTGGAGGCTCTTCCTCATTTTGCACCTCGAGGCTTCTTAACCAGGAAGTGACCCACCTGTTCACTGGTTCCCATGCATGTCACCTGAAGAAGCAACGCTCAGAGTTGGGTCTGCGCTCTGGTGCCCGTGTTCAGGTGGCTTTGTTACTGGTTAGTAGTGAGATAACAAGGGAGCTTTCATAGCAATGTGACCTTGCTGTGACATCCAAGAACATTTTTACTGTATTTTACAAAAGCATCAGTCCACGATGGAGTTGGGGGGAAAAAGCAAACCCAGCAAACAGGTCCTTTGCTGCAGGTAGCTGGAGAGGCGCTGACCTCCAGTATTTGGACTGCTGACCCCGCGTGCGCTCATCTGCTTCATGGTTGTCGGTGGGCCACCTCATGCCGTGGTGCGAAGGGCCAGAACCGGGCGGCCGGGACTCTCAGGTCTGATGGCTCCATTCTTGAAAGTAAAAGCGGTTGTTAATAATTATGTGGTTAAGGGCTGTCTCCTGGGGTCACACGGACAAGGATGTGCAGTCACCCTGAGCATTCCGGAAGGATGGTCTCTCTTACTAGTGCAGCCTGTGCTGTCCACTGTCCGTATGTAGAGACATCATGTCAAGGACCCGGTGCAGCAGACCAGCAGGGCTGCTGGCCCTGTCTGGTGGGTGCAAGTGGAGGTTCCGGAATCTTCCCTGGTCCCCTTGGAAGGTCCCTGGCTTGCAGCCAAGCCTGGGACCCAGACTCACACTTTTCATCGTCATATGCTGCTTTTTCTTTTCCTGAGCTGCATTTTTGTTTCTGGTTTTTAAAGTTTCAGTACCTTGGATAAAGATGGGGGAGTGCATGCCCATTACACGCCTAGGCAACACACGCCAGAGAGGACTAGCGAATCCTGGAATGCAAATCAGAGTCCAGAAAGACCTCTGGAGGCCGGAAGGATGAGCCAAGATAAACAGGATGAAATTTGTGTCACTGTTTCTATTGAATCATTCATTAAAATCGTGCTGTTGGCTTCCAGTGAGGGGCAGGGAACATCCACACAAAATCAGTCGCCGAACCTCTTTTTGGGATGCTGTTTCCTACACCCATGTTCCTGATCTTTACGAGGGTCTGGTGAGCACTTCTGCCTGTGCCTCAGTGTCAGTAAAAGCTCCATCTCCCAGAGGGTGGGCTAAGGCTTGTTTCGTTGCTAATGAGCCCCAGGCTGGGTCACATTTTCTCTTGGCGTTGGCTGCTGGACGCTCTGAGCCAGACTTGCATCCTGCCTCTGACGTCTGCTTGGTAATCTTGTTCTTTTTCTGACCTTGTTTTCCTTTTCTCTTTTTCCCTAATCCCTTAGATGATTTCATCTGTCTTTTTTATGCATTTGTTTTGGATGCTGCCTCTAATTACTTGTGAGAGGAAGAAGATAGGGATGCAAACAAATAAAAATAAACTTATCCTGTTGGCCATCTGCCCCCACCAGCAGAAGGCCATAAAAATTCTGTAATTTCTAGCTGTGGCCCCTGTTTCTTCAAATCTGCTCAGTAAATATTGAATTGAGTTAAATTACATTTTAAAACTCGGCTGCATAAGTACCAGGTGTAGGGAAGATGTTGGTCAAGGGCGATTCTTCGGTCACGTTTCCCAGGCGTAGCTTGAACCCGACTCCAGACAGGAAAGCACCGTGTGCCCAGAAAGGCCAGATCAGTCATTTTGCTGCGTCCTGAGAGCACAGAGCTCAGACGGAGGGAGGAGACGCCGGAATCTGCTTCTCCTTCCTGGAGGCTGGTGGAAGGCATGAGAGTCCTGCTCCGAGGCCAGGGGTGTTATTGCTCCCAGCGCGGTCGGCGGCATGAGCTTCCTGTTCACGTGGGTGCCCCATGTGCCCCGTCCTTGTGGGGGTTGTAGAGCACCGGCCGCGGGGAGGAGACGAGCACTGGGCTTGGGGGAGCTCCGCTTTCTGGGGAGCTGTGGGCAGACCTCCTCTTTGACTGGAGGAGACATTACCTCATCCTTCAAGGCTGCTCCCTGCAAACTCTGCTGAGGAGTGGCTGGGACAGAGGGGTCAGGGCCGTGCCTTCTTAGCGTTGCTGGCAGCAGTAGGCAGGGTGAGGCCGACTGCTGGCCTCTCCCGGAGGTGCGGTCTGGTCCCGCTGCCATCTGTGCTGGTCAGACGTGCCCGGAGATCACCGTGCCATGGCCACCGTATTTCACAGTGGGCAAACTCCAGTCCGCCTGTCGGGGTGGGACTGGGATGGGCTCTGTGTGCTTAGTCAGGTAAAGAAAAGCATGGAAGGCGTAGTGTGTACGCCTGTCTTGGGCTCAGAGCCCCTCCGGCCTCAGGTGAACTGGGATGTTCCGCTTAGGAATCCAGTGCAGGCCCCAGGCCCTAGGATGTGTGCGGACGCTCCATGTGTCACCTGGCGGGCAGTGCTAGGGGACGTCTGGGTTATGTTGTGGCAGTTGCTCTTGCATTTCCCATAGCTCTCACTGATTTTTATTTGGTACCTACTCTTCTCTAGGTGTGTTAGCTCCTTAAATCCTCAGAATGCCTGATGAATAATCGCCTTTTCTATCATGTGGTGGTTGATGTTCCAAGAAATGTCATGGAGGCATCTGGGACCAAGTGCAGAGTTGGCGTCAGTCTCCCCTTCTCTCTCTCTTTTTGTTTTTTAAGATTGGCACCCGAGCTAACAACTTTTGCCAATCCTTTTTTTTTTCCCCCTGCCTTTTTCCTCCCCACATCACACCAGTACATAGTTGTGTATTTTTAGTTGTGGGTCCTTCTACTCGTGGCATGTGGGACGCCGCCTCAATGTGGCCTGACCAGCAGTGCCAGGATCCAAACCAGCGAAACCCTGGGCCGCCGCAGCGGAGCATGTGAACTTAACCACTGGGCCAAGGGCGGCCCCTCCCCTTCTCTCTTGAGCATCTCCTGCCAGTCCATGGGCTTGTGAGAAGAGGAGGATTGTGCAGCGAGAGGGGAGGGGCCTGCCCCGAGTGCTCAGAGGAGAGGCCCACCCAGGGGAGTCGGGGGGTGTCCATGGCTCCGATGAGCCTCCACTGCCAGACTGCATCCTCTTCTGCCTTCCAGTGTGTGCGACATTCCGTGACCCTCGGGTGATGACCCCTAAGCCTGAATGGACTTGCCAGGTTTTTGAAACTGACAGCCAGACCTGTGCTGGGTAGTATTTTTTGAGGTCAGTAAAGTCATGGCTGCTGTGGTGTTCAGGGAACCTGAGGGACTGGAGTGGGACCGCAGAGGGACAGGAGTGGGCTGGCCTAAGGACAGTCAGGGTGCCGGGTGGGGACTGCCTTCCTCAGGGACAGCTGACGTCATTTGAAGGTGCCTTTTGGAGGTGCGGGCCCAAACTGTGGGCATCCGCTTTTTGCAGGCTGGATGCGGCCCCGAGCTGCTTTGCTGATTGTGAAGTCAAGATTTCAAACCTGTTTCAACACACTTGTTGTTAAGAAACTCATTGATGAAGGTGCATTTTAGGGTTGTCCTTTGTAGTCACAGTAAACATGTGAGCAGATGAGCTCGGTTTTGCCCAAACCACAGGCGCTGATGTTGGCGTGAAGCCTGTGCACATTCTTGCTTTCCTGCAAGTCCGCGTGCAGTTCGCAAACCAGGGCTCCCTGCTGTGTAAGCCCAGTCACAGGGATACGGGGGAGACGGTGTGTGCCGCCCACACAGCTTTTGGGCCTTGTCTCAGAGGACAGGTCTGGTGTCCTGAGCAAATGTGGTGCGCGAGCAGGAGTTAACTGGGTGAGGAGTAGAGACAGGAGCCTTGTAGGGTAGGGGACAGCCTGTGCCAAGGGCCCCTGCCGGAGGGACAGGTGGGAGTGTGGGCCTGACGCGTCACGACGGACAGATGGGGCCCACGGGAAGGCTCCCCTTGCCCTTGATCAAGAGCCTTGTCTTTGTGTGGGAGGAGCGGGCATTCCTGGGCTGCCGCTAGACCCAAGGGTGACGTTGGGTTTGCAGACATGGCCAGGCCTCACGAGGGTCAGATCGGAGGAGGTGGGCCTGGTCCAGTGTCAGTGGTGGTGGCATGGAGGAGCCACGGTGTGAAGGGTGTTTATGGAAAACAGAGAGGCCTGGCCCTGTGTTGGATTCGAGAGATGAGGAGACGTGAAGGACAAGGGGGTTAAGCCCTGGTCACACGACCCGGTGGTTGATGGTGCCTGCATCAGCCTGGTTGAAGTGAGAAGAAAATGTGATTTGTGGGGGAGGGTCCTGAGTTTTGGTTGAAGACTGGCGAGGTCCCAGGTGCCTTGGGCGTCTCATCTGATGTTTTCAGTTGTTTGTGCTCAGCAAACAGAGAAATTCGCACCACGAGATTTGCCAGGCATTTAAGAATGTTTTGTTTTAATGCAGTCATAGTAAGATGGAGCAGAATGTGAGATACATGGACATTTTTAACATAAAATGCTGGATTTCAGGAAACGATAGCTCCTGTTAGGTTGACTAGAGGCACTGACTGGATGATGTGACCCTTGCCCCCCATCAGTACTTGCCCAGCAGAGTTGGGTAAGTCAGGCCCCTCCACTCCCCGTCCTCTGGACAGAGAAGGAAGCAGTGGGCTGGGTCACACGGCTCCTTCCACCAGCTGGGCCCCTCCATATGGGGCTGTTGCCTGTCTCAGAGCGGAATTTAGCATTTTTAGTTTTGAGTGGAAGTAGGGATGTAGCTAGATAAACTGCTAATCACCTGAGTTTAACTTTTACCCATTGGAACAGGAATAGGTTATAGTTTCTTCTCCTCTGAGAATCTGCAAGATGAGATTTAAGTTTAAGAATTGGGCACTGGGGCCGGCCCCGTGGCCGAGTGGTTAAGTTTGCGTGCTCCGCTGCGGCGGCCCAGGGTTTCGCTGGTTCGGATCCTGGGCGCGGACATGGCACCGCTCGTCAGGCCACGTTGAGGTGGCGTCCCACATGCCACAACTAGAAGGATCTGCAACTAAGATATACAACTATGGACCAGGGGGGATTTGGGGAGATAAAGCAGAAAAAAAAAAAAAAAGAATTGTGCATCTATCTAAGAGTTGCATTATTTTTATATACTTGGGTAATTTCTTATCATCTTTGAAATTATGGCGTCTTTTAGTGTGAAAAAAAACAGTTTAACTCTTTCTGTCAGATTTTCTGTGCCACAGAGCCCCTGTTTTCTTTTTCCTACAGCAAACATTAAAAACCAGTAATTTTAGTGAGAAAAATGCACTGCATCGTCCTTCAGCACCATAGTGAATTTGTTCACAGGAGCGGTGCTGGGCGTCCCTGTTGAGGCCTCAAGGAGCTGGAGAGCACTTGGATTTTGTTGTCTCTTCAAAGCAACCTTGGCGGTGTTCCTCATGTGAGAGGTGTCTAACTTGCCGACCGTGGATGGTCAGCTGCGTCCCACAGGTGCCGGTGAAACAGTGTACGGCAGGCGTCCGTGGGAGCTGCCTGCTGAGTCCAGCTGAACCTCAGAGCTGAGCGTTCCTGCCGGAAGCCTGCTCTTCCAGCTTCCCTCCACACTCCAGCTGCTCCTCTGCCTCTCCTTCCTCAGCTCTCCGCTTCTCTCTCTGCCCTGAATGTTGACCTTCCTCAGGGCCTCCCTGGGGCTGCCCTCTCCTGTCGTGTCCGCTCCTCTGCACAGCTTCTGTGGAGAGCTTCCCAGGTTGGAGGCTGTAAGCGTCAGCTCTGTGCCCACAGCCTGTACGTTTATAGTGACATGCTAGACTTTTCCTCTGAACTCCAGGTCTCCGAGCCTACTCGGCACCTTCCCTTGGCGGTCTCACCCACATCTCAGGCGCGTGCCCTGAACTGAACTCTTGACCCCCCCGCAGCCTTCCAACCCTCCCATCTCAGTGTTTGGCTCAAACGTTCGCCAGGAGCTGCAGTCAGTCACCGCGAGTCCTTCTTTCCCGCACGGCGCACATCCAGTCCACCAGCAGCCCTGGTGCTTCTTCCCCAAGACACAGCGCCAGCCGCTCTGCTGTCTCCAGCCACTGCCCAGTGCAGGCCTGGAGCTCCTCACTGCGTTCCGTTTCACAGGGACTGACTTCGAGCTGTTCAGTTAGCATTTGCTAAATGCACAAGCAAATGAAATTATTAGGCCTTAATCATTGGCTGTAAAGAATTAAGTGGGGCGTATAAGACTACGTCATAAGACATCTTAGTAGATATTAAAAGTAAATCAATGGATTTATGTACGCATTCCTCCACTATCATTAACACGAAAAACACAAGCTTTCGGTATTCATTCGGCATCTGAAAGGCATGCATTCATACAAAAAATGGACATAATTTAATTCCAGCCAAATATCAGTGAAAAATCATAAGGCTTGGTTTTAGAATGCTTTTTTTTTTAAGAATTTTATTTTTATTTTTCTTTCTTCTCCTCAAAGCCCCCCAGTAGGTAGTTGTATATTTTAGTTGTGAGTCCTGCTAGTTGTGGTGTGTGTGACCCCACCTCATCATGGCTTGATGAGAGGTGCTAGGTCTGCGCCCGGGATCTGAACCTCGAAACCCCGGGCTGCCGAAGCAGAGTGCACAAACTTAACCACTCGGCCACAGGGCCAGCCCCAGAATGCAGTTTTTTAAAGTCTACAATGGTATGAACCTCTAATGCTCTTCCCCTTCCGTAGGAATGGACAGGGAGGCGTGATGGAGATTCAGCATTCCCAGTGGCTGGAGAGCTGGGGATGATGTTTCAGCATTTGTGCCTTTAGAGGGGGTGCTAATTTCTAAAATCAGTGAATTACTTCTTTCTGTGTTTTCTCCTCTGAGGCACAACACTTTAAGAGCTTTTAGGTTTGTATTGTAGATGCTCCCAGTGCTTACCAAAGAACCACAAAGTCAGTGTTTGCCACTATTTGACTTATATAAGGAACGTTCATGTTGAAATTATACAAGTTAAGGAGGATCATTCTGCAGTCAGCCTCAAGATGACTTTTAACACTGTGATACAAATGTGATCAGAATTCTTATGTAACATGAAAGATTGCCCAAATACTTTTAAAAAATCCACACTAGTAATGAAAATCCATTGAGAATAAAGACAGTTCACCTCTGAAATGTGTTATTTGTAGAGAAATATTTGAAAGTAGCATCCTGGCTCTCATTAGTTAGAAACCTCACCCCCAAATATGAAACAGACTTGAGAAAGAACAAAATCATTGTATCACAAAGTAACTGCCGTTGAGTTTTGATGCTCTGATATGATGGGAGTTTTCAGCCTGTAACTGAAATACTTTTGGTTCTCAAATCAAACAGGATATACCGTGTAATTTTGGGCTTGTTGACAAATCATTCTTAAATTCTTTTTTTCATTTAAAGATGAATTAAAACGTGTCACTTTGGTGAATAGGAAAAAGTCAAGATAATCTTATTTTAGAAATGAGTGTTACTGAAGATTATGGTAAGATGATCTTTATAAGACAGTCTTTAATAACTGTGCCTTTTTTTCTCATAATAACTCTTGATGATTAAATTAAACATCATGGCGTGGTCTGGACTTCATCTGTCACTGTGACGGGGTCTAAGGCACAGAGCCCTCGAGTGGGTGAGATGAAAACTGGCATCTCCAAATCGTCTTTTAGTTCTAAGCTGCAGTTCTGTGGTGTGTAATGAATTGTGATTCTGATTTTGGATATAAACCTGTACTTTGATGCTTTATCCCAAACACCTTGATTCTTCCCAGTTTTTCCTTCTTGTTTTTTTCTGGTAAGTTTTTTGTTTCCATCAAGATTTTGCAATTATGGAAACATTAAAATGAGACAAAACTAAAAAATCACCCTAAAACTTCTTGCCTTATGAGCTTAGATTCTGCTAGCCTTTTTAATATAAAATATAAATGGACCTGGGTTCTGTCTTTGAGAATCTGACTTGAGAAATTCCTGTTGCGTTTGTAATGGTTGCTCCGTCTGTTCTCTGTATGCACATGGCTTGTCCTGGCTCCCTGCTCCCTTAAGGTGGTCAGAAGTAGCTCTTCAACATTCTGAAGAACTCTTGAATGTAAGTGCTGCCGGGAGCAGGGTATCTGCTGAATTCCTCCAGCAGGGGTGGAAAATGGCTCCTTGACGGCCTCCGCTGGGAGCAGTCAGGTGCTGAGAGAGGAGCCCTGGGCTGGTCCTAATTCCATTTTCAGTGCTGCTCCTTACAGAGTGGGTGACTTTCGGCAAATTACCTAATTTTTCTTAGTTCCTGAATTCCTGTTTGCCACGTTCAGGGATTTCTTCCAACCTGATTCCAATTCTCCTCCCTCCTAAAACCAACCACCTTTACCATGCCCTAACTTGTCCCCACCAACAGCCCCACTGTGTGTCACTTCTGTAGCCAGGTAAGGTGGAAGCAGACTGTGAAGTTCACCATGAGCTTGCCTACAATCATAATTTCTAGGAGCCTTTGAGTGAACTCCTGTCCTACACTGAGATGCTCTAAGTGTAGAAACTGCTTTCTTGAGAGATTGTCACCCAATATGTACTTAATGTACTCCGTGAATGAGTCAGCGAGATCTGGGGGCCTGTGCAGATGACGGTCACTGTGGATGCTCACAAAGAGCTTCATGGTGTGTGGAGCACTTTGCACGTCCCTGGTGTCTCACCACTTGGTTACTGTGCACGTGGCGTATTATTACTGTCCTTGGGGTTTGAGGGTTCGAGTGCCTGTGTTTAGGAAGGATGGGCACTTTCCAGCTCACGCAGGAAGGGGTGCCGAGCTGTACCAGTGTCTTCGGGGCTTTCCTCTTGGCCTCAGTGAAAGTTTGCAGCTGCCCTCTTGCTGTCAGCTGTCAGTGTTCACGTGTATTCAGCTATGGCTTTCCCAGAGCTTTCTAGAATCTACCTCCACTCCCTCATTACACCCACTTCATGGAGAAATTTCCAAAAGTTCATTGTTGGGAGAAGTGGCACTGAAGGGCAGCTGGCAGGTGAGCAGAGGGCCTGGGCGCTAGCCAGCAGGTGTGGATGAGGGCCGCCTGGCCGTGTTGCCCAGCGCACCCAGCCCCGGGGCCCCAGCCGGAGCAGAGGGGGCTCCACTGCGGGGTGTGGGGGGCGGGGACGAGCAGAGGGAGTGCTTCTGAAATGCTCGTTAATTTTAAAGTTTAGGACAGTTTTTTTTCCTGTTAGGATTATTTGTGGAAGTAGTTATTATGATTGTGAAAATAACAATTTTACTAGTGAAATAATTGAGCACACCCAAGTGTGTGAGGTAGGTAATGAATGACCCTATGGCCGTATTCTGTAGGGTTACACACATTGTCTGCCCAGGCGTGTGTAGACAGCAATTTAAAAGTTAAAAAAGAAGATGAGTTAAATTACATACTTGGTTTTAACCGCTTTTTAGCTGGAGAGTTCAGTTCGCGTTTAACATAAGCTTTATGTCAGCAGTGACAGGTGGGCTCAGGGTCAGACGTGGAGGAGGCGCAGAGGGGACAAGCAGACGTCTGCTGAGTGTGTGTGTGTGTGTGTGTGTGTGTGAGTGTGCATGCGTATCCACACAGGTGCACGTGCTTACACATATACATGCAGCCACACGTGCACACACTGCTGGAGAGCAGTCGTTTTCACACTTCACCTTGCTTCCCCTGGAGAGATTGTGAAAATGCACATCACCAGGCCCCACTGCAGAGTCTCTGATTCTCTAGATTTGGGGCCAGCCCAGAATTTGCTTTTCTAACAAGTTCCTGGTGCAGCTGCTGCTGCTGCTGAGGGGGCCCCACTGAGAACGCTGCTTAGGAGAATCGTCACCATTCCTAGGTTAGCGCATCCCTCCTGATTCTCCCTACAGAGCGGGAATTAATTCAGGTAACAAGCAGCCCATGCACTTTGCGGTTAGGACTTAGAACGTGGGTTCATGTTTGAAATGACTCTTGGCTCCCTGTCCACAGCGTCTTCATTCCCTCAGTCTGTCTCTCTGGGTTGGGGTCACCTGGCCTCTTACTCTCTGCTCTTCCGTGGCTCTGGAGGATGAGCGTCCCTGAGGAGGCCCGTGTGTCCCTGCATGTAAACGCTGAGTGTGTAAACATTCCCCCCTCTTTCCTTCAGAATGGGTAATTTATAATGTTTGCTTTCAAGTCCACTCCCTTTTTGTCTGGAGTAGTCGATATGTCGTTAATGCCATGCAATGAGTTTTTTCATTTCGGTTATTGTGTCTTGGTTATAGAATTTCAGTTTGATTTCTTTTTTATCCTTTTAATTTCTCTGCTAAGATTCTTCTTTGTTAGAATGGGGACTCTCTGTTTTACCCTCTCTAGGATGGTAAGTGTACCGTCTTTTTCTGGCTTTCTGGCTAAGAGAGTGGGGAATTGATCCGATGCTTGAAAAAAGATTGAAATATTCCCCTTTAACCTAGACCAGCGCTGTCCAGTACCACCAGTATGATGCGACCACGTATGGAATTTTAAATTTTCTAACAGGTTCATTAAAAATTAGAAAGATACAGGTTAAGTTTACTAAGACTTTAACTATATATCAGACATACTCATTTCAACTTGTAATCAACATACAAGCTTATTGCAAGTAATGACAGCTTTAAATTCCATTTTTCGTATGAGATCATTGAGATCTCTTGTGCGTCATCCACGGACCCCATGTTTTGGTTAGGCCACATTGCAGGTGCGCAGGGCCAGGTGTGCGGGGCTGCTGTGTCTGCGGCAACACCCTCTCCATCACTACCCGAGTTTGGCGGCGCCGATGCGTTTTGCCACATCGCAGGGGCTGGTTCCTAGTCTTGCCGGTAGCCTGCTCAGGTCGAATTCTGAGTTGCCAAATCCTCACTCATTGGTTTGCTTTCCAGTTTCCAAATTGTTTTTGCCATCATTGGTCCTCTGTCACTTGAGTATGGATTTACAGAGAATGGGAGTCAGACATTATGGGTGTTCAAGCCACGGTCTTTACTCTGGACTTGAAACTTGGTTCCTGAACACAGTGTCTGGATGGTTTCTGCTGTGTGTGAGTGTGTCACGGCGTTCCAGGAGGAGGTTTTCTCTGTTTGCACCTGGCTCATCTGTTCAAATTCGGTGAAACCTCATGTTACCTGTGAGGGCAGAGAGCTTCTGCCAGTCACTTGGGTTCACACTGCAGCCTCAGCCAGAGCTCTTTCCTCATTAATAACGGATCCACATTTCACACGTTAGGACTCTGCATCTGCCTTCACTGTTCCTGACTTTCGGCACGCCTCCAAGTAGTACCACCTGCAGCATTCAGAATAGGAATGGAAATTAAATCCTAGCCTATTTAGAAACAAACACTGCAGTGCAGCGGGAGGAGTGTTCTGGGCAGAGCGTGTTGGGGGAAGAAAGTGGCCCGGGGAGGGCTTGAGGGTGCAAACTCGGGTAGATGGTGCCTGTGGTTGCCTGGGTGGGCAGAAGGGAAAATGAACTCCCCTTCCCCAGACCTTGTCCCAAAGCAAGAAGGCAAATGACAGAACGCACCATATTTCGTTTGCTGACTCGACACCAAACACGACTAATTTTAGTGACTCAAACAATTACTTTTTGAGAAGCCTCTTATTGTATCATAAACTAGAACCAATTCTATAAATTATTTACAGGTATTAAAGTGTCTCAAAGTAATCAGATTCCAGAAAAGATTATGAACATTAAAAGAGCTCAAGGAAAGTAGTAACAGAAACATCCATTCATGATTTGGAGCAAATGTTGCCCCAGGATCCTCTGTTAGTTTCCCTAACAAAGCACCACACACGGGGGCTTAAACACTGATGTGTTGTCTCCCAGTTCCGGGGGCTGGAAGTCCGAGATAGGGGCTGGCCGGATTGGCCCCTCCTGAGGCCATGAGGGAGAATCTGTGGTGGTTTTCGGCAACCCTGGGCGTTTCCTGGTTTGTGACACAACAACTCCAGGGTCCACATGGTTTCTCCCTGGGTGCCTGACCTCAAATTGCAACTTTTTCTCAGGACACCACTCCTATTGGATTAGGACCCACCCTGTGACCTCATTTTATCTTGATCAGCTCCTATAAAGACTTCTCTCCCAATAAGGTCACATTTGAGGCGCTGGGGAAGGATTTTAACACATGAATTTCAGGGACACAGTTCCACCCATAATAGTCCCTACTGGACTGGGTCAGAAGGGGTTGGACCTGTGAATGAGGAATTTTAATTTTTCTAAGACGTTGATAAAGGAAAGTGGTCTTTCTGTTTATTTTTCAGTGACTTTCATACTTGCTAAATTTATAGATTTTAATTCAAGCTGTCAGAGGGTAAAAGCAGATCTCTGTCTGCATCCCTTCTGTCTCTGAACTCCTGACCCCCAGGGTCAGAGCCCCCCCACGCTTGCTCTGCCCCAGTGTCAGCTCTACAACCATCCACGTGCTTCTCCTGCGCTGGGCCAGCTGGTGGGTCCGTCTCTGGATCGAGCCTGTCCTGCCCCCTGGTCTCTGCTGGGCTGGCTGTTCAAGTCCTCCCTCTGTCCTTGAAAAAATAAATAACTAGTCTACCAGTGCATGTTTAACTGTATGTAAAATACCTGTTTAGAAATGTTAGGTCAAAATCCATACATTAGTTATCCTCATTTTCCCAGTTCACCTGCTCAATGAGCATAGTGGTTTTGACACATTCGGTCTAAACTTCCTCACTGGGAAAATGTAATTGGTGGTTACCTGATAAACAACCAAATTCCAGCTCATGAAATTCCACGCAGGAGCTGTGAAGTGTTTCCACAAGTACGTGGCCCGTGGGGCTCGCCTCTTGAGTAGATGCAGTTGATCCTGTGTGTTATCTGAAGCCTTACTGACGTTCAGTTTTCTAGTGGATTGGCAGAAGGTGGATGGATAGGTACTTAAAGTAATATTTTATCTTCCCATAATTATTGTTTAAACAAATTCGTGTACTGTGACATCGTCGATCTGTCATTCAGATAAATATTCATGTGATGAATCTAGCCTCAGCAAAGAGATGGTTCATCCAGGGAATACATTTTGAGATTCAATTTCTCAGCTACCTTATCGCCATTTTGAAACGGAACATTTAAAAATGACATAGATTAGTGATGACTGCAGATCTCCCTATGAATGCATTTCTTGTTTCTTCACAGGGATCTTCGCTTTAACAGAATCAGAGAGATCCAACCTGGAGCATTCAGGAGGCTGAGAAACTTGAATACCTTGTAAGTCCAAACATTCTGCTGGGAACCAGGAGAGAAAAATAGAGAAGTCGTGACACCTCCGCCTGTGGGTGGATCTCAAGTACTGCGGTCGACCCCGATTACCCACGGTGGATGGGTATGGATGGTCGAGGCCGAGGTGGAGCCTGAGAGGAGTGTGCAGACTAGGATGGGTCGCTGAGAATCCCATGCTTGGTGGCCATTCTGGCATTGTCCCTGACGGTCTGTCTGACAGCCGTGAACCTGGCCATTGTATGGCAGTGTGAGCTAGGCCACAGGCCACGTGCTCCCCTTCTCTTCGTGTCAGCAACTCAGCCCCTTGTTGGGCCGGGTTCGCTCAGCTGTGCTGGTCTCCCACCACGGGGTCGAGGGCACGGCACTTCTCCTGAACTGATGTGGACTCAGGAAGGGTTGGAGGGCTACCCAGTTGCGCCCCAGGGTTTAGACCTCAAGGGTGGAGGAAGAGAACAGGCCCGACAGCTGAGTGGTTCTGCAGCAGACCCCAGGCTGCTCTGCTATCTGCTGTACTGAGCACGGTGGGAGGCTGGTTTCTCTGGCTCTTCTGCACCTGGACAGTGACTGTTGGGTGCTGGGGAATATGCAGGGCAATGGGATCAGGAGCCTGGAGGGCAGACCACCTGTGGCTCTGCATACCAGTCCCTTCCCATTGGCTAAGGACCTCCCTTCAGTGACACATCTGGCTTGACACTCTGTGCTTCCACCATGGCCATAGTCCCGGCTGAAGTAGAAAATCTACTAACAGGATGAAGACAGATACTCCTTTGTATAGGAGAGAGGGACCTGTTTCTCTCTTACATACAAAGGTGAAACAGTGGGGTAACGTGGATGCTCCTTTCTTGAGAAAATTTGTACTTATGGGCCTCTGAAGGTGCTATGTGTTTGTGTTAATTTAGCATTTCGTGAATGTTGATGTTAAGGTCTGTAGCTGTTTTAATTCTGATTGAAACTTACTTTCATAGGCTTCTCAACAATAATCAGATCAAGAGCATACCTGGGGGATCATTCGAAGACTTGGAGAATTTGAAATATCTGTAAGTCAATGATCAGTTCTTTATCCCAAAAGCTTGTGTTATCTGTATTTGACTGTTTCATCATGGAGCTAAATTTTGACTTGCTTATGAATTATTGTAAATACACCCATTTAAAGAGGTTTAATTTTCAGAAGGTGAGTGAAATTTCAGCTGGGATTTTTAAAGTGAGTTGTCATTGGTATAAAGAGCTGCCTAAGGGATTTTTAGTGTTTAGCTACTAAGCCTTCAGTAAAATAGGTTGAAAAAAGTTAAAAGCCATAGCCTCTGACAGTCATCCTGGGACTAGTGATACTTGCTGAGGTGGGAGTTGCCCTCAGGTCCAGTTGCGTGTGAACAGCTGAGAGGTGTCTCGTGAGACAAAAGCTCTCAGGACAGTTGAGCTCCCTTTGCAGCTGTGGTGAAATGTACCGTGTAAATTACAAATCTCTTTGGAATGTCACTGATTCCTGCTAATTTTCTCCACTTTTCTCCAAGTGATTTCATTTACTTAATTAACTTATTGGCGTTTGAAAGATGTGCTCGTTGAAGTCAGTTTTGCAGTGTAGAAGACGCCCTCTTGGGGGTTGCTGGTTTGGTATCTTCACGGCACTTATTCTAAAATTGGGAAGCGTTAAGAAAAACACTCCGATTACATTCCTCGTTCCAGACAGATTAGAAGTATGTGTCATGTGCTTTCAGCAAATTATTCTTACTTTTAGACCTTAGATAACTTTTTAAGTAGAACCATTTTAATGAGGGATTTACATCAGTGATTTTTATTGGAAATTTATGTTATACGTGAACCTGAATGTCTTTACATTATGTTGATTTTTAAAACAAAGCCATATTGTGAGTGTTGATGTGGGTTTTGAAATGTTTAATTTTAGACGCATCAGTGTTTCTTAACTACAGAGTTAACTTTAACTGTTAATTGAAATATATTTTCCTCAATGAAGATATTTGAAAGTGTCATGTGTAAACAGATTTTCCACCACTTTTGGGATAGTATGTTAATTTTTAATTCTGTATGAACGTTACCAAGCCTTGTTACACATTTTCAAAATGAGAGACAGGCTGCATGTTTATTCTTTGAACTTTTCTTTGCTTTATTATTTTTTAAAATTTTAAGTGTAGTGCAAGTTCCAGAAGAAAGGTTTGGATTTCTTAGAAAGCAGAGGCAGTTAACCGATAGCCAGCATTCACAGTGTGTGTTTACGTGTGTACATGTTTAGTTTATTTTTTATTTTATATTTTGCTTTTGGTATGAATTACCTAAGATCAACTTATTTACTCTGTAAATATATTTAACATTAAGGAGTTTGGGATACTTTGTTTTTCACTTAAGGTGATCTCTTTTAAATAATATTTTAAACCTCATCTCCTGACTGGCTTACTCTCAAGGCTTCCATGCTCCAACCTTTTTTCCTCTCTCCCACTCGAACACATCCATGATGCACGTTTGCCGTGGGTACCGACTGGCAGTGGGTACCACAGGTCACTGGGGATGGGCTGAGCAGAGGTCAGCAGTCAAGAGAGAAGATAGACTGTGATGAGAAAAAGCCCTGAGGAGTAGGGATGGAGCTGTGATGGGAAAGACCCTGGGGACCCCTTACTCATGTGTTCAGGGTCCCCAGCTCCCTTCTCCTGTTCCTTAGACCTCACTGGGTGAGTACAGTCTAATAAGCACTGATGTAGGAGAATGCAATAGTATCATTTAAATATTTAAGAGCTCTTCTGTAATTTATTGATTTTATCAGCCTTATC
This sequence comes from Equus quagga, assembly GCF_021613505.1. Classification (NCBI taxonomy): domain Eukaryota; kingdom Metazoa; phylum Chordata; class Mammalia; order Perissodactyla; family Equidae; genus Equus; species Equus quagga. The sequence continues at coordinate 138,204,422 of NC_060271.1, forward strand.
TATTTGGTCAGTGCCAAAGTATACTCTTAGAAGTTGAATATTCCTTATCCACCAGAACCCCAATTACTTCTGGGAAGGCATAAACCTTCCCCTTAGTTAGTATTTCCTCATGATGAATTAGCACGAGATAGAACTCATATTCAAAGAGTCAACTCTGTGATGAGGTAGAGAAGTATTTGTAATTTACTGTTAGAAGATGATCAGTACCCAGTTATTCTTATGAAAACAAATCATGTCCCAATGTCTTTATTGACATACATTCATACATATTAGTTTGGTCCAGTTGTTTTACATATTCTTTAAAAGGATTCCTTTACTCTCATTTTTTTAAAGTGCATGCAAACATGTTCCTAGCGCTGTTTGGTTTTTGTTCTGTTTTGTTTTTAGGAAACAGGCACAGAAACCTCCATTCAGATTTACCTTCTATAGGAATATTATCATCAGTAATAACTCACACCTGAACAGTAGTTACCATGTGCTGGGCCCTACTCTAAAGCTTTCTGTATATTTATTTAACTTCACTCAGCCAGCCCTGGTGGTCTAGTGGTTAAGATTCAGCACTCTAACTGCCACGGCCCGGGTTTGTTTCCTGGTCAGGGAACCACACCCACCATCTGTCAGTTGTCGTACTGTGACAGCTGTGTGTTGCTGTGATGCTGAAAGCTATGTCACCGGTATTTCAAATACCAGCAGGGTCACCCGTGGTGGACAGGTTTCAGCTGAGCTGACAGACTAGGAAGAAGGACCTGCCCACCCACTTCCAAAAAAAATGGCCATGAAAACTCTATGAATAGCAGTGGAGCATTGTCTGATGTAGTGCTGGAAGGGGAGAGGGTGGCAGAAAAGACCAGGCAGGGCCCCTGCAGAACACAAGTCCTTGGGAGCCAGATTGACTCAGTGACACTAACAACAACAAATTTAATTTCCATGACCCTGTGCGGTGCTGCTATCGTCTCCATTTCACATAGGAAGAAACTGAGGCAGAGAAAGGTTACTGTCTTATTCAAGACGACATAGTGAGTGGCAGTTCAGGGATTCCAGCCTACACAGCCTGGCAGTAACCGCTGCGCCAGGCCCCTGTCGCGGGCACTGGGCTGTTGCTTTCTGGGGGCATTCTGGCTGGTTTGTGTTAGGCTTGTAGTTCTTTGTGAGGTCGTCTCTGCGGATTTGTACAGCAAGAAGTGAGAAACACTTAGATGGACTGCACCAATCAAAGACTGCAGAGCGGCCCTGACAAATTGGGCCTGCACCAGACGTGGCTAATCAAAGAATAAAACACGTTGTGCTTCTGGCGATGAGGCACGTGGTATTACAAGCACGAGACAGAAAGTGTTGGTTATTTGGTGGAATAGCTAAGTGAAACCCCAGCCCATGGTAACCAACGCAAAAGAAGCTTCAGCCTGAGGTCAGCTGTAGGAGGGCAGTGGGTTTCGGTTCGTCCCTCTGCCTACATCAGTGGTGGGGAACCGCCAGGGTTCACATCTCGAGTCTGGGTGTGGAAGTCACGTGTTTACCACCGCGTTCTTGGGGTTCGCCGGCATCTGCTGCTGCAGAGATGTGTGAGGAGAAGCGTGGTGCTGAGAAGTCGTCGTGTCCCAGACAGACGGGTAGATCCAACGTGCACCCTTTTGTGGTTCTTGTTGGAATTGTGAAACTTTGGTGTGAAAGTCTTCATCCTTGATAAATTTGTTCAGGAGTTGACTAACTTTTCTGTAAAGGACAGAGTTGAGGCTTTACAGGCATACACTCTCTGTCATGACTACTCAACTCTGCCACGGAGCACAGAATCGGCCGTGGGTGATACTAAATGAGCGGACGTGGCCGCGTACCAACAGAGCTGTACTCGTGGACCCCGAAATTTGAATTTCATATAATTTTCATGTGTCACCAAATTTTGTTTTTCTTTTAACATTTTTGAACATTTTTAAAAAATGCAAAAACCATTCTTAGCTTTCGGGTCATACGAAAACAGGCGGTGGGCCAGTAAAGTGATTCTTCTGACAGGCCTTTGTTGCTCCTGTTTTGTAAGAATGGGATTCTGGGCGGGTGAGAGTCATTCGGGACACATGTAGTCTTCACACTGTCTACTCTTCAAATTCCTTCTGGATATTTTGAAACCGCATGTGTGATAGAATCTTATAGTCGACGTATATCACATGTTTGTGGGGAGTGAGGGACTGTCAACAACTCATAGGCCATGTTCCAAGAATCTGCCCGTTACACAGCAGAGGTCTGACCACCTCCAGTTTGGAGATTTTCCTTTGAGAAAGGGAAGGGGAGCCCCCGTGAGAGGGGCTGCACTCGCTGTGTAAAGGTTTTGTTTGTATTCTCATGGGATCGTTAATTTTAAAACTGTTTCCATGTGTCGCCTTAATTCTCCTTTTCCGTCTGCAGCCGTGGCCTCTCGTGGGCACTAACCCCCCGTGTTTCTTGTTTCAGCTATTTGTACAAGAATGAGATCCAGTCAATTGACAGGCAAGCCTTTAAGGGACTCTCCTCCCTAGAGCAACTGTAAGTGTCCCTGTCCTCCGTATTCAGGGTCTCGGGTGTCACCTGCCCTCTGCCTCTCATAGGGAAAGCGGACTAAGTGGCTGTTTGCACGATGCATGTCTGTACTAAGTGGGGCGTAGGGAGCATGTGCATGCAGGTGGAAGAGCCGTCACTGACTGGTCATTCGTCTGTCTGTCGGCTCCCTCCATCCAGTAGGAGACATTTATTGGCTTCCGCTGTGCACCAGACCATGTGCCCCGCATTCGTGACACAGAGAACAGTGAGACCGAGTGGCTCCTGTCCCCACGGAGCTCCCAGTTCAAAGGAGAGACAGGCTTGCAGACAGATTTGAGTACGAAAGGTCTTTTGGGGAGAAGAATCCAGGGCACTGCAGGGCGAGGAGACGGTTCCCATTGTACTGTTTCCTGTTTGTGAATCTGCACTCGTGCAGTTTACTTTCTTCATTCATGATGTCATTATTTTGGAGAAAATCAACTGTTTTCCATGTGTTTCTAGTTAGCGTATGTGACATGTTTCTTTGGCGGCATATGATGTCCTACTTTGCTATGAAGTCAGAGTGTTAATTTTTAAGTAGAATTCTTGGTAAAAGCAGTTTTTTCTGGTTTGTTTGCTTGGCCAGTTCACCTTTCAGTCAATGAGCTGAAGCAATTCCTGAGGAGCTTCAAGTTGTCACATAGTTTTACTTACATGGTTGGAAAGCAGCTGTTTCCCGTAACGCAGCATGACATCCTTCTGCTACAACTGTTGATGTGTTTTCATGTTTTGTTGGTTGTCTGGGCACAGAAATACCTCCAGAGACCTTACGGCAGAGCTGGGGAGAGTGTTCACCCGAAACCCAGTGCTTTGGAAGCAAACCCAGTGCTGTGGAAGCACACCCAGTGCTCGTGTTTCTAAATAAGTGTTTATTTATTCAAGTTTGAGCTGCTTTCCTGAGCTGATGGTTCATGGCATAGAGTGTATTGGGGAGAAGTTATATCTAAGAGCTTGTATAGTCCCTGCTTTAGAGAGAAGGAAAAAAAGGATTTCAGACCATTATGTTTTCCAGAAACACATGGAAAATCTGGAAAACATCCAGATGGAGGGAGAGTTTACAAGGGAACAAGTTCTTGCATCCGACACGCTTTTAATGGCACGAGGGCGATAAGGTAATCGTAGCAGACAGCTGTAAAATCCTGGCTGTGGTTTACACACGCTGAAAAGATGAGAACTAGGTGCTGCTCATCGAGCTTTATGAGGGGGCAGGTTGAGTGATTTTTAAGGAAGAAAGAGGTGAAGTCCAGGGGGAAACGAGGAGGGCAGAGGAATGGCATGTATGGAACACCGAGTAGAATTTTCTGACTTAGCATTCTGATGATTGCGGGGGTGCATCCTGGGTCAGGCTGTCTTCAGAACCCAGGATTGGTGGTTGGGGTCTCTGCTGCTGGGACCCCTCCTGCACTCGGGTAACATCATTGGGTTGCTGAGGGGGGTGAGGAGACAGTTAGGACCAGGTCCCCACCCTCCAGGAGGGCACTGCCTAGGGAGATGAGTGTGTCCCCCGAGAACTCAGGCGGATGCTGTCCCTGACGTGTGTGCACAGTCTGTAGGTCTCCACTAACTCCATCCCCGTCCCGTGGAGGCCCCTCCAGACCCAACCGCTGAAGAGGTGGGCTTTCCCAGCCAGAGGGGAGACTGGAAGGGCCGAGCCCTCTGGAGCCCGGTGGCTGAGTGGGAAGGCTTTGAGGCCTGCCAGTGTCTGCTGAGCCTCTCAGATAAAAGATAAACTGAGGCATATAGAGGTTTTTAAGAGTTTACTTGAGCAAAAATTGATTTGAGTTGGGCAGCGCTGACCCATGAGTGGTCAGGAGCCTCCCTGACGTGATCGGGGAGACCGAGAGAGAAGGTGCTGGAGCCAGAGAGGGAATCGCTGGTCGTCTGCAGCGCACGCCTGGTTGGCCATGTGATGGATTGTCCTTGGGTTTCCATGTGGTAACCTTGAGGCATTTCCAGGCTCAGCTCTGGGCTTGCCGACGTGGGCGCCAGGGCATTGGAGCCCCTCAGTATCGTGGTTTCTGTGTTTGATTAATTTAACATGGGCTCCGTGGGAGGCCGTGGTCCTGTGTCAGCAAATGTGCGTGGCCAGAGTCAGAATGTGAATTAGAATTGGGGCCTCACTTCCCATCTTTGGTCTGTGGCTTCCTCCACTGTGGGATGGGTGGCTGGCACCCCCGGCTGCCCGGAGCCGCAGCTGTTCCAGGAGCCCGTGAACCCCTGATGGTTAGTTTTCTTGGCACCATTTAAGCAGGCTGCCTGCGTCCTGCCTGGGCGGCCTCTTTCCTGGCCAACCTGCGCTGTGGCTGCTGCGTGTAGATTTTTAAACAAACTCTAAATCGGGACTGGCATGTCCTGCCTCTTCTTCCTCATCCGCTTCGCCCAGGACTCCCGCCCTGCCTGCCTGCCCTGCTGAGCGAGTCTGCTTTGCGCGTCTGTGTCCTCGGTGGGCCCAGTCCCCAGGCTGCTCCTGGGTGGCTGTTAGAGCTTCTTGTTTGCTTCTGTCTCCTTTGGGCACTGTCCTGTGGTCGCCATTGATTGGGCATTTCCTTCTTTTCCTGCTTCAGTTCACCCTGCTCTCATAGTTTCCACTCGTGGATGGACGGCACTGGGCACAGACCTGTCCCCTCCAGGCGACGGGAGAGGGGGTGGCAGAGGGTGAGGCAGCTCTGAGCTCGGCGGGGAGGCCTGAGCTCTGCCGGCTCACAGCCCACCCCTGCACCCTTCTCAGACTTGGGGTCACTCTGTGGTCTTGGTGAGCTGCCCAGGGACAGAGCTGCATACGGGCAGGCCAGGGGTGCGGGCAGTAGAAGTTTGGTGACCTTGAAGTTACAGTAATCTCAAACGTTAGTGAAAGTGTCTAACTGATGAGGGGCGAGTTTTGAGAAAGCTCTCTTTGATGTGGGTTTTTGAGACCTGTAACCCTGGTGCTGTGACTGTCACTCCCGGGGGTCCCGCCTCTCACGGAGAAGCCAACGTTTGAAATGCATGCCTGTTGGGGTGGGTGTGTGAGTGGGGACCCCTCTTCTGCTGTGTGGATGGGGGGCTCGCTCACCTGCACCCCAGTTAGGAGGTGACAAAGAGTGTTTTAGGTAAGGGATAGCCCACCAATTTTCAAGTGAGAAAAGCAGTATTCAGGAAAATTAGAAGAAATTAGTCATGCCAAAAATGTGTAAATTATGGGAAGCAAGGAGACATCTTAAATGGAAAGAAGCATAATCTCCAGGTGGTCTGCACTTAAGGGACGTTTGAGGAAGTGCGTTAGCTCCCTTAGTCCAGGGCGATTTTTCTTTCATTATTTCTGTAGTTGTTGTTTCTGTAGGTGACAACATGCTCAACATCAAGTTAAAGTGGAAATTGATCCCCCTCCTAACTTCGTTTATAAGTTAAAAGATTTGAATGAAGGTATTCACATATCTATGTGCCGTAATTAAGATCATGTTGTTTTTTTTCTAGAAAGGCCCATATATTTTGAAAGTGAATCAGCGAGGTGGAGCTGTCGTGGTTTTTCCCTCCGGGTGTGAAGGAAAGGCCCACGCTGTGTCTGACCCACAGTTGTCGTTGTCCAGCCAATTCTATGAAAGTCTGGGCCCAAGATAGAGTTGTGTTTAATCTTCCTGTTCGATCACTTCATCTGTTTTCCACACAGTGTAGGACATCTGGAGAGTTATCTGTTGACACTGAATTTGAAATGACTTAGAAAAGAAACTTTCGAGCAGAAAATCTAAACCTGTAAAAAAGTAATTAAAATCATTAATTTTTTTTTTTCTTTTGCTTCTTTAGATACCTGCATTTTAATCAGATAGAAACTTTGGACCCAGAGTCGTTTCAGCATTTGCCGAAGCTCGAAAGGCTGTAAGTTGACCTTCTGTCTTCACTTGTGGGTCGTGGAGCCCTGGGCTCTGCCCATTTGCTGTAACTGAATTCTGGTCGCTATCCGTTCACACACCTGCAAACTGCCTCAGCAGGAAATCTGTGCTCCTCATCTAACAAGTCAGAAGCAGGACTTAGAATTTCTTCTTTTTGGGGAATGGTGATAAAATAGAAAAAAATTTCTAGTCCTTTTCTGGACTAATAACTTTGTTCTCAGGTTCATTTGTATTAAGTCAATGCAATCACTGAGATAGTTTCTTAAAAGCTGATTTAATTGATGGCTTACACTCTTCTATGCATCTAAGAAGTATTTTTAAAAGTTACTTTGTTGTCTTGTCTCTTTCAACAGATTTTTGCATAACAACCGAATTACACATTTGGTTCCAGGAACATTTAATCACTTGGAGTCCATGAAAAGATTGTGAGTATGGGCCCTTCTGTGCTGTCTGTCCAGCAAAGCCTAGCTTCTCCATTCCTGCCCCTTTCTGTTGGGTCCTGTGAAGTGTGTGTTGTGATCAGAATGCACAATAGCAAAGAGTTCTACAGCTGGGGGGTGATGGGACGCATCAGAATGTAAAACCAAGATTTGAGGAGATCCAGGGAACGTGGCAGTGAGATCATCCTTTAATAGGCGAGGAACACATTTCTAAGAATCAACTTTAAATTCTTCAAATTAATTTTTAATTCTGTGGTGTGTATTTACTACTGGAAATAAAATCAGTCTAGACAGAATCTCTATGCTGTATTCCTTTTATTTAGGCACCCATGTAACTGAACATGTTAAGTAGACTGAAGTGTACCCATTTTTAGGTCTCCAAAACTAACGTTGCCTTATAGTCGGTGCTTTCTTATAAGGGAATTAAAGCATTTCAGTATTGATGGAGGAAGTCATTGGACATCTTTTTTGTGTTTTCCTTTGTGGTCTTGAAAGCCATTGTTTTTTAGTTTCTATCACTGACTGCGTACGATGAACTAGATGAGAAAGAAACAGAAAACTCATATTAAGAAGCCAGACCCAGAGTGGCCTTTTGTCTGTTTCATCTCTTCAGTGAAATAAAGTGAAATAAGACATAGACTTTCCTCACTGTTCATGATTTGTTTCTTTGGGGTAAAGCAATCACCAGCCGACTAAAACCACATTCCAGGGGAAGGATGTGATCAGTGCTTCCATATTTGATGGGTAAGAGAGAGTAGCAGAGAAATTGCCAGGATCACCAAGATGAGCTCAGGGCAGGCAGGCGGGGCTGCTGCGTCCTGATGAACACGCTGACGGCTTTTTGACAAAGGCCTATCCTTCGACCTCAGCACCTCCTTTCTGCCTGCTATTTGCTCCCTTGACTTTGCTCATTCTGTGAAACCCTGGATTTCAGGCCCCACTTAATTGCGCTCTTCTCACCCAGATGCCAGAGCAGGCCTGTGGAGTTGGGGGCCTTCCTTCTCTTGGCCCGCTCGGCCTTGGGAGGGCTGGCCAGGGTCACGTAGCTAATCTCCCTTCCTGTGGCTTCACCCCCTGAACCCTGAACCCTGTGGCCCGTCTTGAGCTTCAGGGGGCTGTCGGGTCACAGGGAGCTGGGCACGTGCTGGGTCCACCTCTGCCAGGTGCACCCTCATCTGAGAAGTCAAGGTGCAGTGGGGGTGTGTCACGACTGCCTTCAGCCCAGTAGATTCCCCCTGTAGGCTCTCATCGGAGAAATGACTGTTCAGGCAAGGGTTTAGTGCTGCCTCCCCTCCTCTCCGAGCGGCCTCCTGGAGAAACGCGGGTGGGAGGTGTGACATCACAGCCCGTCTCCCCTGGGTGAGCTCTGGGCCTGCAGAGTGTGAACTTAGTGACCTACCGCCTGCCGAGGTCACTGGGTACCCTGCTCTGGGCTCCCAGTGCGTCTCTCTATAGATGGACGTGGCACCTGTCTCTGCTGGTCTGATGGCAACTCTTCAGGCCCATCTGCCAGCACTTGTCATGCGTGACGCCAACATCGCTATACCTGTCTGTGCTCCTCTTCCTGTCACCATTACTCCCTCCTTTTGTGCTTTGTGCAGACTCCGCCCCCTTCCTCGGGGAAGGAGATCCTGCTTGTCACGCTTCTTGAGACGTGGGTCTCCTGCTTCACAGGACACTTTCCTCGGAGACTTTGAGAATGACTTTATCCTCTGAGATCTGTGCCCTGTGAGCTGGCGTCAGACCAGACCCAGCCCCAAGTGGCAGGGCTACCGTCCTCCTCTCCCTTATGGGGTAGTTAGGGTTAAGTGAGATGCACACCATCTTTTTTTTGTGCTGTTTGGGTTTTTTCCTACTCTTGGCTTTCTCTTTCTGTCCACATGTACATCTCTGCTTGGTTCTCCCTGTTGGGCAGGACTGGGGCTGATGCCATCGTCTGCAGCGTGATCTCATCTGCTGCCCTGATCCCGGCCGGCCCCGCTGTCCCGTGTCTATTCAGGTCTGTCTGGAACAGGTGCCATCTGCTGTTCTCGAGTCTCACTGGCTACTGCTTCCTTCTCAAGGCGACTGGACTCGAACGCGCTTCACTGCGACTGTGAAATCCTGTGGCTGGCGGATCTGCTGAAAACCTACGCCAAGTCGGGCAACGCGCAGGCAGCAGCAACCTGTGAACATCCTAGACGCATTCAGGGGCGGTCAGTGGCCACGATCACCCCAGAGGAGCTGGACTGTGGTGAGTGAGCCCCGGGGCCCCCAGATGGGGGGTGGAACCCCCAGGCACCTGGGCCCTGCCCCCTGTGTTGGTGTGCCAGAGGGCCCGGGACGTACACTAGCTGAGTCTCAAAAATCAAGTCCTGGGGGGACCTGACAAGGACCCATCCTTGCAAAACTCTCCTCTGTTGTGTCTATAAGAAACTAATTATTTGGTAATAAACTTGGGTTTTACTTTCGGGTTCCCCTGCAAAAACTAGCATAATGAAGCACATTGCCACTCGCTGTCCCTCATTTTGTGTCTCAAGGCTGTCGCTGCCTGACCACAGGGCTCCTTGGGGGAGCTGGCAGCTGGGATGGGGTGACTCCTGGGGGAGGGCACAGGTGGCTGGTGGGGTGCTGGCAGCGTTCTGCATGCTGATCTGGGCAGTGGCCACACAAGGCATCCGTGGCTCGAGTTCGTCCAGCAGAGTGCATCTGTGTGCTGACTGGATGGATGCCTGAGCAAAATAGCATAAGAAAAGGGCAGAATCAAATCAGGTCCTAGGGCAGAATCTGCCTTGTCAACGCCTACGGAGTTACTCAGCTTTTTCTTTTCTTTTAATTTGAGCACTTTTTTGGGGGTGCTACAGTTAGTTTCTTAAAAGCATCATTATTCTGTTGTAAATATTAAAAACAAGCTTAATGAAAATTAGTACATTTCATAAGCAGCCCGGCAACCACAGCACCGCGCCCGTCAACGTTTGGGCTCCTCCATAAAGTGCCCTTTGTGAACGTGTTTCCCATCTGTGGCGGCTTGCTTCAATAGGCTGGGTGTCCAGAGGAGCCCTGGCCGCACGTTCCCGCCCGGCCCTCGGCTGTGTCCGGACCTCCGTCAGGAGCCGTGCGCACGGGCGCAGTGGGGCTGGGTTGGGCTCGCTGTGTGCACCGGGCTGACAAGGCGCTATCCTCAAGATTCACTTACTGGGACAAAGGCCAGAGGCCATGGATGAGTGTGCTCCCGCTGGCCTCTGATGGCTGACCGTGCCGGGCACGGCGGAGTCGTTTTCCCTGGCCCCTCCCAGGTCTCCTCTTTCTGGCGTTGGCCTCAGGGATTGCTCACAGATGTCCTTGGGTGTGAGTCCCGGCCACCCTCCTGCCCCCGCCAGCTCCAGCTTCAGCAGCAGGTCCCCAGCTCGGGAGCGGCGCCTCCACTGTTTAGTCCAGCGCCACAGCCGCCAGGCAGTGGCTGCGCCTCGAGGACATGCGTCCTGCCCCGACCATCCTGGGCGATCTCAGTTGCTGACCTGCCACCTGGGGTCACCAGGGGCTGGCAGGTCCCTCCTCCAGCTACTTCACCACCTGGTCGGCTCTGTCTGACCAGAGCACGTGGAGAAGCAAACTTTCCCAAAGTCCCCCAAATTCAATGCTCGAGGCGACAGATGGAAAGTGGGTGGAGGCTCCTTAAAATGTGGCTGAGGGTGCGCTGGGAGAGCCACGAGGAGGCCAGTGGGTGGTTCTGGAGCTGTGGGGGAGGGGGAATCGAGGGGCGGCAGTGTCGGGGGTGGGGGCTCCTGCCGTGGGCTGTGGAGCACCACGAAGATGGGAGGCAGCAGTTCAGGATCAGGGCCAGTTGACGTGCGCGGGCGGCGAGTTTGCAGAATCTCTTTGATGACTGAGCGGTGATAACGATGCCGACCACATCTGTACCCGTGAGATGTCAGATACCGTGACAGCACGTACACACACACACACACGTTTGTGTATGTGAGTTCGCTTTTTTCCCTCTGTAATTCTCTCAGCAAATGTACATGCTAGGTAGATGAATACATTGAGGCTTCAAGAGGTCAAGTTGCTTCTCGAAAAGTCCCATAGTTAGTAAGTGAGGACTCAGAGAATAGTTGTCACGCCCAGCATCTCTCAGCTGCCGGGGGCTCTGTGGACGGAGTTAAGTGGAAGGCCTGGTGTGTAGAAGGGACGCCCGCTGGTCACCGGGAGCTGTGGGTGGTGGGGAGGACCAGAGTGTGAGACACCTGGCACTTAGGAGGTGCGAGGAGGCAACTCCTCTGTCCCCAGGGTTGTGGGCGAGGAGACGCATACGCAGGAGGACGAAGGATGAAGGGCAGCTCTGCTGCCCTGCCCTGCTTGGTACAGCTTCTGCTCTCAGCACTGCTTTAGCTAAGAAGTATTATTTTCTGTTCTTTTATTCATTAAAAACCGTTATTCACGGAGTGTCCAGTTGCACAGGTGTCATGCTTCCTTGCAGGGTGAGCAGACCACTGAGGTCATCACCCGATGCTTGTCTGAGACCACCTCAGTGTCAGTGTCCTCAGTTCTCAGCGGGGTTTGGTTTGGTTTACTGGATGGTTTAACCAGCAAGGTCTCTGTGTCCTTATTGGCACAGAAAGGCCCCGGATCACGTCCGAGCCCCAGGACGCAGACGTCACCTCGGGGAACACAGTGTTCTTCACCTGCAGAGCTGAAGGCAACCCCAAACCCGAGATCATCTGGCTTCGAAACAAGTAAGTTGGGTGTTGGGCAGGTACCATCGGGGCGTCCGGTGCCATAACTCTCACGGTCTGTCCAGTGCTCTGTCTGCTGGCTGGCCCACCCCCACCCCTTCCAGACCCCACTTTGACTCTTTCTTCCTCTTCGACGGAGGAAAAGGTATAAAGGAGAAAACATTTTTTCTGCATCTCTCCTGCTTTGAAATAGCAGGGGGCCGGGGAGACGTCTCGGCTGTCCCAGGGCTCCGTGAGACGCGTCCCAGTCCCATCCTGTGAAGGGTGCAGCACCTTCTCCCAGTCGGCCTGCGGGGGTTAGCAGTAAAGGGGCAGCGTGTCACCCCTTGCCCGCAGTTAGGAACGGAAGGAAACTCGGTTCTTCTCTCCCCGCCCACTCTCTCTGGTCAGAAGCTGTGGGGTCTGGTCAGTGGAGGCTTTGCACCTGGAGCCTTGGGGCCAGTCCTCACCAGATGGGGGGCTCGTCCCTGCTGGGGACAGCGTCTACAAAGCAACCCTGTCAAGTGAACACAGTGTGCTTAGCTCCCGTGTGGAGCAGGTTGGTCTCCTGAAACAAAGGCCCCCCTCCTTCCACAACCAAAAGGTGTGGGGAGCAGAGCGTGGGTCAGACCTATGGTCAGTCGGCTCAATGTGGCCCTGGGGTCAGACCCCTGAGGGTCATGTGGTAAATGCAGCACTTTGAAGCTTACATTTTGAACCAAATCTTTGGAAATAAATCCTCAACGTGAGACCACCTTGTCATCACTTCCCATGTTTATTTGTGCAAGGACTCTGACATGCACTCATTTATGAGCAGAATGCTCGCTGTGGATCTTGGCTCTCAGTGTTTCCTCTTAGAGCTTGCTGGCCATGTTTAGTCATGATGGAGTAAGGAGGACATCTCCAGAGATCAGAGCCCAGACACTGACTGAGTCATCGTCCCTTCCAGACCTGGGCCAGACTCCCAGCAGAAATGGGGCTGGCTCTTGAATCAAGCAGTGTTTGCAGAAAATCGAATAGGGGAACAGCGAGCTTGGCGGATTTTCAGGTGCAGAAGCTTGTGAAGATACGGAGGTTTGTGCTGGACCTGGATTTGTTGTCATGGCTGAGCTGACGCTGGACTTGGACCCAGCACTGTGTGGGGGAGTGTTAGATGCTGTCCCAGTCTTGAGATCCCTCATTACCTTGAATAGCTCTGAAGGTGATGAGATTGAAGCTCCACAGGATAACCCTGGAGGACTTCTGAAATGTTATGAGGTGTGCACTTAAAGGGCAGAGAAGCATAAACTTGCTTCAGGCCCTTGACAACTATATATTACAAATGATCCAGTTGATAGTAAAAGTCGAGTGGCAGAGCCAGTCATGGCAGAGGCACAGCCAAGCTCCCAGGCCTGATGTCTAGTGCGCGGCTGTGCCCTCTGCCTGCCAGAATCTGAGGGCCAGCTGCCTCAGCCCCACCCAAGGGGCTGCCCCCCACAACGGCCCGCCCCAGCTGTTGGCTCAGTGTTTGCAGGGGGAAACTGGGCCATACCAGTGTGAGTCACTCGTGGGCATGAGGTGATGGTTGCCTCCATCCAGACCCCCTTCGGACGAGAGGCAGGTCTTGGAAGGGGGTCTTTTGCTCTTGGAGGATGGTGCTGCTGGGGGAAGGGGGGTGGGACAGGTGGGGGTTGTTCCCCCAACAGGCCTGTAGACTGGGCACTCCCTTAGGTGTCTGAGCGATGTCACTTGGGAAATACCCTCAAACAAGGATGATTTGTTCTGTCGGCACATGTAATCTTTTGCTTTTAGTAACATAAATGTTTCTACCCTGTTATCTTGAATTAATTTGCCAGAAACAAAGGAAAGTGTTTCCTTTGAATTTTTTCCACTGTGCTCATTTTTTCCCTTTGGAATGGAGACGGCTTTAAAACTTTTATAGATTGAACATGTAAATAGTAAAAGTAAATATTTGAATTAATTAGAAACTCAAATACGTAGGCGCATTTCCCAGAAATGCCACTTAGGTCAGAGGCCTTAGGAAAGAGAAGTTTCCTGGGGAGGCTGGACACGCCCTCTGCGGTCCGTGTGCGGGGAGCGCTCCCCACTGGGATGCAGACCTTCCACTGGGGTTGGGTGTTTCCTTGTGCTTTAAGAATTTGAGTGACCAGATTTATGTCTTTACAGTAATGAGCTGAGCATGAAGACAGATTCCCGCCTAAACTTGTTGGACGACGGAACCCTAATGATCCAGAACACGCAGGAGACAGACCAGGGGATTTACCAGTGCATGGCAAAAAACGTGGCCGGGGAGGTGAAAACGCAGGAAGTGACCCTCAGGTACTTCGGGTCTCCAGGTACGTGGAGAGCGTCTCACACCAGGCTCCTTCCAGAGCGGTCCTTCTTCACGGTCCACTTCCTCCCTTTCCTGCTCAGTAAACACGGACTAAGGCTGATGTCTCAAGGGGAAGCTCCAGTGGCAGGGTCGGCCCTCAAGAGAATCAGGCGATTCCTGACTGGTGCTCCAGTCCACGGTCACCCCCTCATCCAGGACGGCCACTCAGAGTGGACAGCTGAGGCCGGTCCAGTGGTCCTGTGGGTGCAGCCGTCAGAGGGGAGGGCAGGAGCGACGTGCCTCTCCACTCACCCCCGTCTGAAGGGGCTTCTACCAGCTGTTGCCACTTGGCAGTGGGGTCTCTATTGTGCTGAGGGCTCTGGTTATTTAAAAAGAAGCCATGGGCCCGGCCCGGTGGTGCAGCAGTTAAGTGAGCACGTTCTGCTTTGGTGGCCTGGGGTTCACGGATTCAGATCCCGGGTGCAGACATGGCACCACTTGGCAAGCCATGCTGTGGTAGGCGTCCCACATATAAAGTAGAGGAAGATGGGCACCGATGTTAGCTCAGGGCCAGTCTTCCTCAGCAAAAAAGAGGAGGCTTGACAGCAGATGTTAGCTCAGAGCTAATCTTCCTCAAAAAAAAAAAAGGCCAAAAATATGGATTTTTATGCAAAATTCTCACATCTAAGTTCCCATGTCTAAAATTCCCACATCTGGTCTAAAAAGACGGTCTGAAGCAGAGGAATCACAGCTGTGGCCTGGAATCGGTCTGAGTCCCACCTGGTTGCAAACCCTGCTCTTGCTGACGTGTTTCAGGCTACGAACGAGCTTTGGCCAGAACAGGAACTGGCTGTTGGAGGAGTCGAGTGGAGTGGTCTGAGCCACCACGGCTGCTGGAAACAGCACGGCCGCTGTGGCGCCTCCAGGGGTCCGTGCTGTCCCTCTCCTTGGGTGGGCCAGCAGAGTCCATTTCTTACCCAGGACACGTTGCACCTGTCACTGCCTCTGAAGCCTTCCCCCCCGCCCTCAGCATCGTCCGTCAGTCACTCTGGGTCAGTGTACCCTGGCGGTTTATATTTCGGGCTGTTACAATACAATACCTGTCGGACGGCAATATAAGTGGTTTGTCTGTATTTCCTCATTGAGATTCTTGCTCCTTAAAATCTGGTCTCATCTTTGTATTTCATAAAGCCAAATTTAAAATCACAGGTTCTGCAGATGCCGTCAAGGCAGCCTTTGACTTCGGTGTTTTTCTCCCTGTGAACAGCTTCACAGTCTCTCCTTTCACTTTCTGCTAAAAACGCTAATGTTGAATGTCATTTCTGTGTTTCCTATAATATATCATTACTTACATGTTTGATGAATAGGGCTTGAACATGGACAGACGTAAAAAAATGTGGGAAAGTCTCTCCTGTCTCTTTCCTTCATCCTCTGAATTCCTGTCTCCACTCCCACTTCGCAGAATTACTAATAGGAGTTTCTCCTTCATCCTTCTGGAAAGGTCGTCAGCATCGGCAAGGCCTGTGGTTTTCTTACTTTCCACATCTTGGAGGGCTTTCATTTCCGTACATGAGGCTCTTCTTACTCTGTTCCTTTTTACAGTTGCAAAGAATTCTGTCATCTAGATGTGACATAATCTGTTTAGCTCCCTTTTGGAGTACATTTAGATTTTTTCCACATTGTTATCCCAGGTCCATATGACTTTATGCAAAACCCCTTGTGCCAGAAGTTGTTTGAAATTCAGAAATTTGGGGAATTTTTTCAAAAGGGCCATGTGGTGCCTAATCCATTATGCTGACCTACACGTCCTGTAACGAATACGTCAGCATCCTCCAGCCAACTGTGTGGCTGATCACAGGAGGTGGAATCAATGAAGACTCTAAGTAGCCTCATGCCAGACAGACACAGTCTGTAAACAAATAAGTTACAAAAAATATATTTTGTTTTTGGAGCTTTTTGGATTCCAGAATTGTAGGTAAGGGTGTCAGCACAGAAGTGAAAAAACCTTTTCTTTCTAGATGTGTTGCTTTACATGCTTGTAAAAATATCTATGGCGTATGTTCCTGGCTGGGCAATTTTTGGGTAAAATGGATGAATTTTAGTTTTGGTGAACGTGGCCATGTTACCTTGCAGGTGGGCAGCTTACACCCCACTACCAACCTGAGAGAGGTCTGTGTCCCCACAAGCTCACCCGCAAAACACATTAGTATGTGTCTGGATTGTTTTTTTTCTAGATTTACAGTTGAAAAATATTAGTGTAGTTTTAATTTGAATTTTTCTTTTTGTGAGGGAAATTGGTTTTTTTATATGTTCTAAATACACTTTAAAAATGATGTCTCATACCAGTAAGGACTACTAACAAGGGTTAATAAGGTTGACATAATATATTTAAATAAACAAAAGCAAGAATTCTCTGGAGAGTTCTGTCCACGGCTCTTACCCTTCAGTCAGAGTTGCTGGCCACTCGACCTAAGGCAGTGACCACTCTCACTGTGTGCGCATTTCTTTAAAAAAGAGAGAAGGCAAGAAAGCACGTGTTCACTTGTTGTTCTGCTTAGATTAGAGGTCAACAGATGGATGAGTGAATGGAAATACAAACATTCAAGCAAATGCCTGTCGCTAAATTGAAGGAGATTAACTCAGAATCTGTGTTTCGTTGTGACAGCTCGACCCGCTTTTGTAATCCAGCCGCAGAACACGGAGGTGCTCGTGGGGGAGAGCGTCACCCTGGAGTGCAGCGCCACAGGCCACCCCGTGCCACGGATCACCTGGACAAAAGGGGACCAGACGCCCGTGCCTGAGGACCCTCGAGTGAGGGTCACGCCTTCGGGCGGCCTGTACATACAGAATGTGGCACAGGAGGACAGCGGGGAGTACGCCTGCACCGCGGCCAACAGCATCGGGAGCGTCCACGCCACAGCTTTCATCATCGTCCAGGGTGAGAACACTGCTCTGTGGGCAGACCCCTTCTCCCCTCGTGGCGCTCTCGTGTACCCAGAATCACGAGGCCTCTCCAGGCACCTTGCACCTGGCGCCTGCCCCACCCTGGTCCTCCTGGCCTCTCAGCTGGCTTTACTTTTACTGGATGCACTTACCACCATCTGACACCTTTCCTGAGACTTGGTGACGGGTTTATTTCTGAATGCAAGCTTCAGGAGGACAAAGTGCTTCGTTTTTTGGCTGTGTTATCCATAGCACCGAGGTGCCTGGTTCCCAATATCTGTTGAATGCACAAGTGTGTGCTTGCAGGTGTGTACATGTGTTAGTAAGTCTTGCACACACCTTGGAATTTCCCTAGGATCAACTTTTGGACATAGGAGGCTAAGAGTATGCATAGTTTTAAGACTTAGTGCTGTGCATTTCCAAATTTCTTAATTGACTCTGTAATGAGTTTACTAATTTCTAAATAAATTAAAGTGGGACATTTTTTGGGGAAGCTCTGAGACAACGCAGAAGTGCAACATACAGAGAAATTTGTTCTTTCCTCACTCCTCTCTTCACCAACTCTTTCTGCCTCCAGTGGAGGCTGCTTCACTCCCAGTCTGGGAGTCCAGCCCTGGGCCTCTGCACACGTAACTGCCCAGCAGGTCACTTTGTGTTCACGTTTTTGCTGTGGTTGTTACTTTTATAAAACTGGAATCATATAAAATATCCTGTAGCTTATTTTTTTCACCCAATAATAATAAAATAAGTTCTGTTGCTATACACAGTTGCACCAGATGACATTCTTTAACCATTTGCGGATATTAATTTAGGCTGAGAGTGAGATGAGTCTCTGTAAGTCACTGGCAGCTGCCGCCACAGCTGGAATGAACCCCGTGCGCTGCAGCTGGCAGTGTGGTTGGGTGAACAGCTCCCGCCCGCTTCTGCCCTGGGATGCCAAGCCACACCCAACACGGGATGTTCTTCTGTCACTCAGAAGTGTCTCCTAGACACATCTCCTAGATGCCCTGCTCTCGGATCCTGCCCCAAACAGCAGGGTGTCCTCTTAGAACCCCGACATTCTGTCCTTACTAACGGGACGCACCTCCTCTAGGGAAGGAGCATGGCAGTGCTGTCTGTGTTGCCCTTTTGCCCAACGCTGTCTTTTAAATGTCGTGTTCCCAATGTTTTCCTTCCGGAAGCTCTTCCTCAGTTCACTGTGACCCCTCAGGACAGAGCTGTCATTGAGGGTCAGACGGTTGACTTCCAGTGCGAGGCAAAGGGCTACCCACAGCCGGTCATCGCCTGGACGAAAGGAGGTAAGAGGCGCCCCTGGGGTCCCGGCCCCGTTGCCCTGGCCCCTGCCTGGGGACACAGACTCAGGAAATAAGTCTGGCTGCCCCTCGTCCAGGCAAACCCCAAATCCTCTGGACGGGCGGAGCAATGGCGGAACCTGACACGACCCTGGCACAGGGAGGGACAGAGGTGTCTGCGTGTCCTGGTCACGGCCAGCGTGGCGGGACACGCAGAGATCCGTCCTTATTGAAGGGGCTTGGGTGTGGCTTTCTGAGGCCTGGCTCCTCCCAGGTAGTCTCTGTGTCTTGCCTTTAATGTACACTTAATTAGCATCTTGAATGAAATGTAATAATATGTGGGATAGAACTTTCTGGAAACCATCAGTGGAAGATATTTTTTAAACTTTTGCTGTCCTTTAATTCCCCAATTTCTCATGTCATTTCTTCATCCAGTGTTGTGACTGTTGGTCACGTTAATCCTCTGGGTCTAATCCCAGCTGTCTTCTCCAACTGGCAAACCACCGGCCACATGACTGATGAGGGCACAGCCTGTTCCCCTGGGGTGATAGCAGCCTGGCTGGGCAGGTTGGGGTGAGGGCAGGTGCCCACGCTGGGGGACCTCAGATTCTGTCCTAGAGTAGAGACAGGGTGACCTTGAGAACCTGAGAGTGATCCCTGCCTTGAACCAAAGGGCAGCTCCACCCCTCGTCTCCTGGGGGCCCTTTCCAGGGACTCTGGGTGGAGTCGGGTGGATGCACCAGTGCCCTGGGCCTGCCTCTCCTAGGCAGGAGGGCTCCTCCCCAAGAGGAGTGTGTTAGGACCTCACTTGGAGTGTGGTTTGCCTTTAGGTAGCCATAGTCCCCCCATCCTCTTCCCAGCTCTGTCCTTTCATGCCCGGGACCCCAGTGTGAGCCCCTGCCATCCTGGCCCTGCTCATGTAGCTCTTGTCCGTCTGTCTCGCCCCGTTCTGGGGAGTTCCCTGGGGGCAGGACCGTGTTCTGTTGATCCCTGGACTGGCACACCCCACAGGCATGTCACCACGTCTGCAGCTGCAGGAGCATTTGCTGACTGGAGTCAGGCCGGGTTATGCTGGGCCCTGACCGGAGCAGAGACCGTCCTTTCCTTTTCTCAGATGAAGTTCAGCAGATCCCGTGTTTTCCCTGCCCTCCTCTGCCTGGCGCCCGTGTGTCCGTGTGACTGACCGGTTCCTCTGTGCCTTTCAGGGAGCCAGCTGTCGGTAGACAGGCGGCATCTGGTCCTGTCGTCCGGGACACTCCGGATCTCGGGCGTGGCCCTCCATGACCAGGGCCAGTATGAATGCCAGGCCGTCAACATCATCGGCTCCCAGAGGGTGGTGGCCCACCTGACGGTACAGCCCAGAGGTAGGTGGACAGCGGTCCTCGCTAGTGGGTTTGTCGCTTTGTGTGGATGGCTGGGGGAGAGACGGGCTTTCCACAGTGTTCACGGGACTGTCGCTGCCCAGAGCTTGCTCCCCCTCGGTGACAGCTGTCCTTGTGCTGTCCTCCCGGGGGTTTGCGTCGTGGCTGCTCAGGTCCCTTCCACTTTCCCTGTGAGAACCCTTATTTGTTTGGATGATGCTCACATGGAGCTCTGATCAGGCCGACTCCTCAGAGGACAGTCGATCGTTTCCACTGGCTCCATGGTGCCGATTTGGAGGGCTGTTCTTCATGGCCTTTTCCAGAAGTTGCTGAAGCAGCACCTGGTCTGACCGTGAGCAGACCCGTGGCCATGTCCTGGAGGCGCGACCCTTTTCCTGTTTGCCCTCCTGGCATTCGTTCCCCTGCCTTTTGTCCTCTCAGGTGCCCCCTGCCTGTTCCCTCCACCCAGAAGGACTGGGGCAGCACCAGGCTGAGGGCTGAGGCCTGTGCAGGGTCCCTCCCGCGAGGGCTGGGGCTGGGGAGAGGCTGCCCTCGGTGTTTGTTGTCACTGGCTTGACGGGCTCTGAGTTTGTGGGTTTGTCCTTCTAGTTCCTGCCTGGGCAGGACCCTGAGTGGCCTGCTGGGGGACAGTGTGCGGGAGGGTCCCCAAAAGCCCGCCCCTGCTGGCCAGGTCCCCACTCTCCACGTGAGAAGCTCTTCTCTCAAGCACGTGTTTCCGTCCCCAACTGTTGCCCTCTCTTGGGTCCTGTACGTCCCTGCCTCTCTCCTGGGCAGTCATGGGGTCACTGGACTCGGCAGCTCAGGCCCCTGCCAGGCAGCAGAGGCTGGCGGCAGAGCCCTGGGTGGGCAGCGGGCAGCCCGGCCCCCAGTTCCTTCCGTGCCTTCACTCTGCACAGACACAGCTGGGAGGGAGGCAGAGATGGCCTGGCCGCGCCCCAGGTCTGTCCCGATGGAGGCCAAGGAGGCCACTGCCCTTGGAAAGCTTTTTGGTGTGAACTACGAGTTTTCCACCTTTGTCAGCTGGGTGTCCTTTGCCTTCCAGTCACCCCGGTGTTCGCCAGCATTCCGAGCGACATGACGGTGGAGGTGGGCAGCAACGTGCAGCTGCCATGCAGCTCCCAGGGGGAGCCGGAGCCCGCCATCACCTGGAACAAGGTAGCAGGCCTGATGTGGGAAGGGTGGGTCGCGGGGGGCTGCCACCTGCTCGCTCTTCTGCAGACTTTTATAGCCGAAGTGAATGTCCAGGTTGTAAGCCTTGGGTGAAAACACGCTTAGGGCATCCTTTCTAACAAAACGAAGTGGGACCAGCAAACTCCAGCCCCTCTTCACGTCCTTCTCGGCGACGGAAGCAAAGGAAACCCTGTTGTTAGGTCCTCTGTCCCATAATCAGCAGACAAGGGTTTTTGTTGATACTTTAACAAGTGGAACCCACACACCAAGGAAAGCAGCTTCTCCTTCATCTTATTCCTACTGCTACTTCTGTTTTGCTCCAGGATGGGGTTCAGGTGACAGAAAGTGGGAAATTTCATATCAGCCCTGAGGGATTCTTGACCATCCACGACGTTGGGACCGCGGACGCAGGCCGCTATGAATGCGTGGCCCGGAACACCATTGGGCAGGCCTCGGTCAGCATGGTGCTCAGCGTCAACGGTAAGACGGCACACGGCACCTCACCTTCCTCCGGCACAGACATCCCACCTGCGTGGGCTCAAAGGCCGCAGAAGGAAAGCACACAGGCCCCCGGTGCAAGTCCAGCCTCATTAGTTCAGGAGTTTTAGGATTTTTAGATGACAGTGCGATGCTCATTTGCAGGGGAGGACATGGGGCCCGGAGGGGCACGGCCGGCTGCCTGGCATCGCACACTCAGTGGTGGCTGGGCCAGGCGGGCCCTCTGAGCCGCGTCTTCCCGCTGCTCTGAGACCACAAGCCCCTGTGCTCGGTTCTCTTGGTGGAGCTTTCCTGGCTGTTGATTTGGTGGTTGGTTTAGTGGTCACCCGACCCATCCCACCCATCCTGGCAGTGTGTAATTACAGCCACCATTTGGCAAAAGTACAGCTGCGGTGATTGCTTCAAGGGCATCTGTGCTCCCCCCTCTGCTTTCTCTCTTGGGTGTGGCATGCGTATCCTGGGGTGAAATAGGTCCTGAGGGGCTCCAGTGTAAACCTCCAGATAATCACGCGCAGTCTCCTCCCCAGGTCCAGTCGGCAGCCCTTCAGCCACGCTGACCCCGCCTTTGTGTCGGCCCTGCACATCACACGCAGTGTCACGGGGCAGAATAACATTGCTATAACAACAGTTAGTTATATGTGAAATTTAAACATTGTCTCTCACCCCTAATCCCACCGCCAAGAAATAACCACTCGTAAGATTTTAGTGAATTTCTTCTGCTTTTTTTTTTTAAAGATACATAGATAAGTGTTTTCGGATTATTTTTCTGTAATCATTGCTTAGAGAAAAACAAGTTCGATTTAAATCATAGATAAGGAAGCATTAGAGTCACAAAATTATATAAAATTGTCTGCTTAATTTGTGTAACATTTGGCATAAAAATATTAAGTTCCAAAAATTAGTGAGTTTGGGCTCTGTTTAAGATACACAAAAATAGGGCTCTGCCTAGAGAAACTGCTTTTCAGCTGTTTGAACCATAAGTGTATAAATATCTCAGATACGCAGAGTAGGCCGGGCAGCTCACCAACTCTCTGCCTCTGTTGTGGGCAGCGAGTTGGATTAGCAGAGGGGAAAGACGGCCTGCCCAGGGCTCTCTGCTTCAGGGCGGACTGTCTGTCCATTGCAGAGACGTCTGAGAGTGCCTCTCAGGCTCTGCTTGGGGCCCTAGGGATCCCGCCGTGAGTGAGACCGCTGAGGCCCTCAGCCTCAGTGCTGAGGTGCTGGGGGGCACGTGGATAAGCAAATGAATAGTTAGGCTTGAATGGTGAGCTCTCTGCAAAGCAGGAGTGAGGGAGAGGCGCAGGGTCCTCAGACGGGCGGTTAGGGGAGACCGCCCCATCTGTAAATTCTGAGAGGCGGAGACTGGGACCGGAGCCGTCTGACCCAGGAGAATAGCGGATGATGCCCGAGGTCAGGATGAGCCCAGTGCCTGGTGCTGGGAGAAGAATGCGGGGAAGACGGGCGGCCGCAGGGGCCTTGTCGGGTGTGCCATGGAGTAGGATTTTGTTCCAGATGTAATGGGAAGCTGCTGGACAGTTCCAAGCAGGGGAGTGCTGTAAGCAGTCTGCGCTTCTGAAAGGTGACTTTGTTGTGCTAAAGGTCTGCATGGGTGAGGTGTGGAGAGGAGGAGAGAGGAGGTGCTGGTTCTCCCCCAGTTGCCTGGGTGATTTGGGCGCCATTTACTGACAGTTCAGAGATGATCAAGGTGGAAGCCAGACCAGGGAAGAGACGCATCAGTTGCTCTGTTAGCAGAAGATAAGGCTGAAAAGCCGCTGGAGGTGTGAGTCTGGAGCTCAAGAGGAGAGATCAGGGCTGGTCCCATCACTGAGAATATTAAAGCCGTGGGAAGAGATGATCTCACCTAGGGGGAGCCTTAGATAGACAGCCAGCTGGTCACTATGCCCTGGCTGCACCAGCAGGCAGAGAACGGGCAGGAAAAAGATACCCCAAAATGGACCAAGGACGAGCCAGCATCAGGAAGCAAGAAGGACAAGTAGTCAAACTCTGTGCACCTGTTGGTCAAAAGAAGAGAGAGAATGAGCCCGAGACTGGAAAGGAGTCCTTGTGAGGCAGGAAGAAATCAGGAGGGAGTAGGTCCCAGGTGGGAGGGAGTAGATCCCAGGCGGGAGGGAGTTGATCCAGTCAGGAGGGAGTAGATC